>NW_024512263.1:0-460 GCF_017590135.1 Pyrgilauda ruficollis
AAATGGGAAAGGTTCAGAAAAAATGGGAAATGGGAAATAAATAGGGGAATAGAAAAAAAGGAAAAAAGGGAATTCGGAAATAAATTGGGAAAATGGAAAAAATGGGAATAAAGGGAAAAATCAGAAATTGGGGGAAATAGGAAAAATGGGGGAAAGGGGAAAACTCAGAAAGAAATGGGGAAAATGGGAAAAATGGGAAAAATGGGGAAAAATTCAGAAATAAATGGGGAAAAATAGGGTAAAAATTGGGGGAAATGGGAAAAAATGGGAAAATTTCAGAAATAAATGGGGGAAAATAGGGAAAAAATGAGGGAAATTCAGAAAAAAATTGGGGATAAATGGAAAAAAATGGGAAAAATGGGAAAAATTTAGAAATAAATGGGGGAAAATGGGAAATAATTTGGGAAAAATGGAAAAAAAGGAGAAAATTCAAAAATAAATGGGGGAAAATGGGAAATAA
>NW_024512264.1:0-460 GCF_017590135.1 Pyrgilauda ruficollis
TTTTATATGTGTACTTTCACACACATAAATATATATAGTATACATTCATATATATATATACTTTTAAATATACATACATATATAGTTTAACTATATATACATATATACACACAGTTTTATATATATTTATACTTATATACTTTTATAGATGTACTCTCACAGCATATAAATATATATACACATTTACACATATACTTTTATATGTATACTTTTTAATAGATATGTACTTATATAGTTTAAATATATATATACACACATACTTTGATATATACTTATATTTTTATATGTGTACTTTCACACACACATATACACACTTTTCTATGTATTTATACTTATATACTTTTATATATAAAAATATATATATTTACTTGTTATACTTTATTATTATATACTTTAATATACTTATATATAGATATACTTTCACTTCTTAATATATATTTTTATCTATATGCCATATATA
>NW_024512265.1:0-460 GCF_017590135.1 Pyrgilauda ruficollis
CTCCTGGAATTCCCAAATCCCATTCAGCGCTCCCAAATCCCTCCTGCAATTCCCAAATCCCAAATCTGGGGCTCCCAAATCCAATCCTGGTGTTCCAAAATCCCACCCAAAGCTCCCAAATCCATCCCGGGGCTCCCAAATCCCATTCAGGGATCCCAAATCCCTCCTGGAGCTCCCAAATCCCAAATCTGCGGCTCCCAAATCCCTCCTGGAATTCCCAAATCCTCGGCAATCTCAGGATTTGGGATCCTGTTGGATCCCGGAATTTGGGATCATCCAGATCCCCATCCCGGTTTTTTTGGGAATGGGGGGGTTGGGCTGTGTCACCTCCGGGCGCAGTGACGTTTTTGGGCGGATTTGGGATTTTTTTGGGGTTTTGTCGCCTCTGAAAATGAAAGGGGAAAATGGGGCTGGGCCGGGTGGGGGTGGGGTCACCACGGAGGTGACAATGACAGGGAGG
>NW_024512266.1:0-5995 GCF_017590135.1 Pyrgilauda ruficollis
GTGTCCCCGGTGTCCCCAAGTGCCACCGCTCACCCCGAACGTCCCCAGCAGGCTCAGGGCGTCCGTCCTGTTGACGGACTTGACGCTGGTCAGGCAGTCTGTCACCTGCGGGGGTGGCAGCGCTCAGGGGACACTCGGGGACGTTTTGGGGACACTTGGGGACACTCGGGGACACTTGGGGACACTCGGGGACACGCACCCGCGACAGGAAGTCCTGCTCCACGCGCTCCTTCAGCAGGTCCGGCGGCTTCTGCTCGTAGGACTTGAAGGTCTCCAGGTAGCGGCCGGCCTCCTCGGCGCTGCGGGGGACATTGGGGACATTTGGGGACATTTGGGGACACTTGGGGACAGCAGGGGGACGTTGGGGACAGCCGTACCTCCAGGCCAGCAGCAGCGTGCAGTCGGTGAGGAGACAAACCTTGGCCAGGTCCTTGAGGGACTGGTGGGGGTCACGCTGGGGACACAGGGGACAGCGACGGGGACAGGTGAGGGACAGGGACAGCGACGGGGACAGCTGAGGCTGGGACAGAGAGGGGACAGTGAGGGACACCTGAGCACCCCTGGGGACACCTGGGGACATCCTGAGCACCTCTGGGGACACGTGGGCACACCTAAGCACCCCTGGGGACACACCTGGGCACCCCTGGGGACACGTGGGCACCCCTGGGGACACGTGGGGACACACCTGGGCACCCCTGGGGACACCTGGGGACACACCTGGGGACACACCTGGGCACCCCTTGGGACACCTGGGGACACCGAGGGGACCCCCGGGGCCGCCCTCACCTGAGGAAGAGCGCGCAGGCGCCGGCGCCCAGCACGAAGTCGGGCCCGATGTCCCCGAAGTGCCACGGGACGCTGCGGATGAAGCGCAGCACGGGGTTGCCGCGCTGGGACAGGCGCGTGTCGCGACATGAGTGGCGACATGAGCCCGGGGACACGCCCCCAGCTCGGGGACACGCCCCCAGCCCGATGACACACCCCCCGTGTCGCGATATGAGCACAAGGACACGCCCCCGAGCCCGAGGACACGCCCCCGTGTCGCGATATGAGCACCGGGGACAGACCCCATGTGGCGACATGAGCCCCAAACCCAGGGTCAGGCCCCGCCCCTGTCACGACATGAGCCCCAAACCCAGGGCCAGGCCCCGCCCCTGTCGCGATAGCAGCCCCAAACCCAGGGCCAGGCCCCGCCCCTGTCACGACATGAGCCCCAAACCCAGGGCCAGGCCCTGCCCATGTCGCGATAGCAGCCCCAAACCCAGGGCCAGGCCCCGCCCATGTCGCGACACGGCCCCGCCCACCTGGCGCGGGCTGACGATGATGCCGCTGCTCTTGGCGCCCGCTCCGAGCGCCGGCGGCGCCCGCGGCTCCTCCCGGTTCTGGTCCCGGTTCTGGTCCCGGTTCTGGTCCCGGTTCTGGTCCCGGTTCTCCTCCCGGTCCCGGTTCTGGTCCCGGTTCTGGTCCCGGTCCCGGTTCTGGTCCCGGTCCCGGTCCCCGGGGGTCGCGAGGGGTCCCGGAGGCCCCGGGAGGGGTCCCGACGGGGCGGTTCCGGTGGGTCCGGGATCCCGGTCCCGGTTCTGCTCCCGGTTCTGCTCCGGATCCCGGTTCTGCTCCCGGTTCTGCTCCCGGTCCCGGTTCTGCTCCCGGGTAGGGGACACTGAGGGGACATGGGGACACTGAGGGACAGCTGGGGACACTGAGGGGACACTGAGGGACAGCCGGTGGTACCTGAGGCTGGGACAGAGGGGACACTGAGGGGACACTGAGGGGACATGGGGACACTGAGGGACAGCTGGGGACACCTGAGGCTGGGACAGAGAGGGGACAGTGAGGGACACCTGAGCACCCCTGGGGACACTTGGGGACACCTGGGCACCTCTGGGCACACCTGGGGACACGTGGGGACACCCGGGGACACCTGAGCACCCCTGGGGACACCTGGGCACCTCTGGGCACCCCTGGGGACACCTGGGGACATCCTGGGCACCCCTGGGGACACCCGGGGACACCTGGGCACCCCTGGGGAGACCTGGGGACACACCTGGGCACCTCTGGGCACACCTGGGGACACCCGGGGACACCTGGGCACCCCTGGGGACACCGAGGGGACCCCCGGGGCCGCCCTCACCTGAGGAAGAGCGCGCAGGCGCCGGCGCCCAGCACGAAGTCGGGCCCGATGTCCCCGAAGTGCCAGGGGACGCTGCGGATGAAGCGCAGCACGGGGTTGCCGCGCTGGGACAGGCGCGTGTCGCGACATGAGTGGCGACATGAGCCCGGGGACACGCCCCCAGCCCGGGGACACGCCCCCAGCTCGGGGACACGCCCCCCGTGTCGCGATATGAGCACAAGGACACGCCCCCGAGCCCGAGGACACGCCCCCGTGTCGCGATATGAGCACCGGGGACAGACCCCATGTGGCGACATGAGCCCCAAACCCAGGGTCAGGCCCCGCCCCTGTCGCGATAGCAGCCCCAAACCCAGGGCCAGGCCCCGCCCATGTCGCGACACGGCCCCGCCCACCTGGCGCGGGCTGACGATGATGCCGCTGCTCTTGGCGCCCGCTCCGAGCGCCGGCGGCGCCCGCGGCTCCTCCCGGTTCTGGTCCGATAGGAGCCCCAAACCCAGGGTCAGGCCCTGCCCATGTCGCGATAGCAGCCCCAAACCCAGGGCCAGGCCCCGCCCATGTCGCGACACGGCCCCGCCCACCTGGCGCGGGCTGACGATGATGCCGCTGCTCTTGGCGCCCGCTCCGAGCGCCGGCGGCGCCCGCGGCTCCTCCCGGTTCTGGTCCCGGTTCTGGTCCCGGTTCTCCTCCCGGTCCCGGTTCTGGTCCCGGTTCTGGTCCCGGTTCTGGTCCCGGTCCCGGTTCTGGTCCCGGTCCCGGTCCCCGGGGGTCGCGAGGGGTCCCGGAGGCCCCGGGAGGGGTCCCGACGGGGCGGTTCCGGTGGGTCCGGGATCCCGGTCCCGGTTCTGCTCCCGGTTCTGCTCCGGATCCCGGTTCTGCTCCCGGTTCTGCTCCCGGTTCTGCTCCCGGTCCTTCCCGGTTCCCCCCGAGCCCCTCACCACGAACTCAGCGTAAGAACCGGGACCGGGCGGGTTCGGCACCGGCACCGGCACCGGGCCCGGCGGGGGCGCGGCGGAGGCTCTGAACAGCGACGGGACCTGGCGGGGACACCGGGACAGCGCCGGTGGCACCGGGACACCCGCGGGGACACCGGGACAGCGCCGGTGGCACCGGGACACCCGTGGGGACACCGGGACAGCGCCGGTGGCACCGGGACACCCGCGGGGACACCGGGACACCCGTGGGGACACCGGGACAGCGCCGGTGACACCGGGACTCCTCCGGTGACACCGGGACACCCGCGGTGACACCGGGACTCCTCCGGTCACCGGCGGGGCCACCGCGTCCTCGTCACCCCCGGGACACCGGGGCCACCCCCGCGACCTTTCCCGGTCCCCCGTGATGTCCCCCCCGTTCCCGGTCACTTCCGCGACCCCCGGTGTCCCCATGCCCCGTTCCCGGTTCCGTCCCCCCCCGGTCCCCAGTTCGGTCCCCGGTGTCCCCAACCCCCCCCGTTCCCGGTTTCCCGTTCAGTCCCCGGTCCCGTTCCCGGTTCCCGGTTCCCGGTTCGGTCCCCGGTCCCGTTCCTGGCTCGGTCCCCGGTCCCCTCCCGCCACCGCCGGTACCGGGGGCTCGTCGGGACCCTCCTGCCGAACGGTGAAACGCCGCCGCTTCCCCCCCGCTGCCGGTGCCGGGTCGGTGGCGGCTCCGGGATTCGGGTCCGGGTCCGGGTCCGGGTCCATGGCGGGGCACGGGGGGTCCCGGGGCCGGTTCGGGCTTCCCGGGGCCGGTACGGAGGGATCTGGGCTCGGTTCCGGGGTCCCGGGGCCGGTTCGGGGTTCCCGGGTTCGGTTTTGGGGTCCCGGGTTCGGTTTTGGGGTCCCGGGGCCGATTTTGGGGTCCCGGGTTCGGTTCCGACGTTCCGGAGCCGCCGCGCGCGCTCCGGTACCACGGAAGGGGCGTGGCCTCTGGTCTCCCTTACGATTGGACCGCCGCGTTGTCAATCAAACAACTACCCCACACCCCCCTTTCCCGCCAATAGGAAGGGGCGCCGGTGGGCGTGGCTACGGAACAACGACCACGCCCCCCGGTGTGACAATGAAAACCCGGGGGTCCCGAATTCCCCCCGGATCCGGGACGTGACAGCGACAGGGACCCCGGGGGGACACCGGGGGGACCCCGAGGGCCACCGGCGGGAGGGGACACGGAGCCACGGATGTCCCCAAAGGCCACCAACCACTCAGAGCCACCTCGGCGCCACCCGTTTATTCGCCAGGAGCGGGCGGCTCCCGGTGGCTCCCGGCGGCTCCCGCGGGGTGGCCCAGCAGGTGACACAGGCGGGGCCACACGCGGGGGTCGCGGGTGGCCCGGGCCAGCAGCCGCGTGTGTCGCCGCAGTGTCGCGATGTCGCCCTGCGTGCGCCGGTTGTGGCGGAGCAGGGCCCCGGTGCGCAGCGCCAGCGCCGCCAGCAGCGCCCCGCCGAGCCGCGGCGACGCGCGGGGACACGGCGACAGCTCCGCGGGGACAGCCGGGGGCACCGGGGGACACAGCCGGGTCCCGTCCGCACCGGGGACGGCGGCGGGCGGAGAGCGGAGCCGCGGCGACGTGCGGGGACACGGCGACAGCTCCGCGGGGACAGCCGGGGGCACCGGGGGACACAGCCGGGTCCCGTCCGCACCGGGGACGGCGGCGGGCGGGGGGCGCAGCAGGAGCAGGAGGGGACGCGGGTCCCGAGCGGCTCCCGGGGGCTGCGGGGGGACACGGAGGGGTCAGGAGGGGACAAAAGTGACCGGGGACAAGGCACGGAGCAGCCCGGTACCGGAATCATCGGGGTTTGGGACAGCCCGGTACCAGAATCATTGGGGTTTGGGGCAGCCCGGTACCGGAATCATTGGGGTTTGGGACAGCCCGGTACCGGAATCATTGGGGTTTGGGACAGCCCGGTACCGGAATCAGGGGGTTTGGGACAGCCCGGTACCGGATCCTCACGGATCCAGACCATCCCGGTACCGGAACCACGTGGACCCAGCGCCGATCCCGGTGCCGATCCCGGTTACCTGCGGCCCCGGGGGGGCGTGGCCGAGGCCGGTGGGTCTCCGGTGGGCGCGGCCGGGCCCGGGCGGCTCCTCCGGGTCCGTCCCCTCGCACCTGCCCAGGTGCTCCGAACCGGAATCTGCCGGGCGGGAATGAGCCCGGGACGAGGGACCGGGACAAGGAACGGGACCCACGGGATGAGGAACGGGACCCCGGAACCGGGACAAGGGACCGGGACAAGGGATGGGACCCCCGAGACCGGGACAAGGGACCCCGGGACCGGGACAAAGGACAGGACAAGGGATAGGACACCCGGGACGGGACTCCGGGACCGGGACCCGCATCCCCGGGACAAGGGACCGGGACAAGGAACGGGACCCCCGGGACCGGGACAAGGAACGGGATCCCCGGGACGGGACCCCCGGGACAGGGGACGGGAACCCCGGGACAAAGACGGGACCTCCAGGACCGGGACCCCCGGGACGCGACCCCGGGACCGGACCCCGGGACCGGGACAAGTAACCGGGACAATGGACAGGACCCCCGGGACAAGGAACGGGATCCCCGGGACAAGGAACGGGACCGCCGGGACCCCCGTGACGGACCCCCGGGACCGGGACCCCCGGTCCGGGCCCCGCCCCCGCGCACCTGAGAATCCCGAGTCGTGCTCGGAGTCGCTGCCCGGGGGGGGCCGCGCCCCTTTCTGGGGGGTCCCCGGGGGCGGCGGGGACAGGGGGGACCCCGGGGCCACCTCCGGGGCCACCCCCGGGGCCACCCCCGGCTCGTCCGGCATCGGGGACACGGGGACCCTGGGGGGAGGGGCGTTGGTGGCCCGGTGACAGCGGGGGAGGGGCTGGCGACGGGGACAGCGGGGGGGTCGTGGCCCCCCACAAT
>NW_024512267.1:0-460 GCF_017590135.1 Pyrgilauda ruficollis
GACCCCCAAACCCCAAATCCCGGGATTCCCGGACCTCCCGCGCTCCAAATCCCCAAATCTTCCCCCAAACCCCGGGATTCCCGGGACCCCCCAAATCTCCGCAACTCTCCCCAAATCTCCCCAAACCGCGAGATCCCCAAAACCTAAATCCCCCTCAAATCTCCCCGAATCCCCCCAAATCCCCCGAAATCTCCCCAAATCTCCCCAAACCCCGGGATCCCCGGGACCCCCAAACCCCAAATCCCCTCCGAATATCTTCAAGTCTCCACAAATCCCGGGATCCCCGTGACCCCTCAAATCTCTCGAAATCTCCCCAAACCCTGGGACCCCCAAACCCCCTGGTTCCCGGGATCCCCCAAATTTCCCCAAATCCCGGGACCCCCAAACCCCAAATCCCCCCCGAATCTCCCCAAATCCCGGGATCTTCGGGACCCCCAAACCCCAAATCTCCCCAAAGCCC
>NW_024512268.1:0-460 GCF_017590135.1 Pyrgilauda ruficollis
GCAGCGGTGGGCGCGCAGGCTGCGGTGGGCGCTCCAGGCCGCGATGCCCATCCTGCGGGGGAAGGGCCCCTCTGCCCGCAGCAGCTGCGCCGCGTCCCGGGGCAGCAGCACGTTCACGCAGTCCAGGGAGCCCACGCGGTCCCTGCACCCCAAAAACGGGACCCCAAAAACGGGGGGACACCGGGTCAGGGGGTTCACGCAGTCCAGGGAGCCCACGCAGTCCCTGCACCCCAAAAACGGACCCCAAAAACGGGGGGACACAGGGTCAGGGGGTTCACGCAGTCCAGGGAGCCCACGCAGTCCCTGCACCCCAAAAACGGGACCCCAAAACCGGGGGGACATGGGGTCAGGGGGTTCACGCAGCCCAGGGAGCCCACGCGGTCCCTGCACCCCAAAAACGGGACCCCAAAAACGGGGGGACACCGGGTCAGCCCACTGTCCCTGCACCCCAAAAACGGGA
>NW_024512269.1:0-460 GCF_017590135.1 Pyrgilauda ruficollis
GCAGGGTCAGGATCTGCTCCCAGGGAAGAACAGGAGAAGGAAAACAGCTTCAGGTTGTTCCAGGGGAGGTCCAGGTTGGAATTTCCCCGTGGAAGGGGCTCTCGGGCATTGGAAGTGCCCAGGGAAGTTTGCACTCCCCATCCCCGGAGCTGTCCAGGATGTGGCACCGGGGGCTCCCAGGCTGGGCTGGATCCAGGCGGCTTTTCCATCCTCGAGGATTCCTGGATGCCGGTGGATCCCAGTGCCCCCCTGAGCACCCCCTTTCCCCTCCCCAGGCCGTCTGCACCGACGGGCGCCTCTTCAACCACCTGGAGACCAACTGGCGCTTCAGCCCCGGCATCCCCGGCTACCCCCGCACCAGCACCGTGGATTTCTCGGTACGACCCCGCCCCGGATGCCCCCGGGGAGCGCGGGGCTCGCCGGCCTGGCCTCACCTGCCCTCCTCCTCCTCCTCCTCCTC
>NW_024512270.1:0-460 GCF_017590135.1 Pyrgilauda ruficollis
TAAGCCTCTTCTTGGCACCTCAGAGCTGAGAAGTTTCCTTCAGACTTTTTGTTGTTGCTGTATTAACTTTTCCATTACTTTCCAATACACTGACCACAACTTAGCACCCCTGTCCTTTACTTCTACTTTCCCCAAATCACAGTTCTCTCTACTTATATACAGCTTTTACATCTCAGCTATCACATTTCTCAAGGGGACTTCTGGTTTGGTATAATTACACTACAGTCTTGCCTCTTTTTCTCTGCAATAAACAAATGCAACCAGACATAATTTTCTTTCAAAGACAGACCCAAGTCTATTTCCAGAGAAATATGAAGTACTGAAGCTTCAATGAAAATTCAGAAAGCCAGTACCTGCTAAAGTGATGAAATTCTGTTAAATACCATCATGGCTGGCTGGTATTCAGAAAATCAGCTGGGGAGTTGATGTGATATCATTATGTATGTATGTATGTATGTAT
>NW_024512271.1:0-460 GCF_017590135.1 Pyrgilauda ruficollis
TTTGGCCCCAAAACTGACTCAGTCAGGCTTCCAAACTGGCTCCATTTGGCCCCAAAACTGGCTCCATCCAGGTCCCAAACTGGCTCCGTTTGGCCCCAAAACTGGCTCAATGGGTCCCAAAAAGGCTCCATTTGGCCCCAAAACTGGCTCCATCCAGATCCCAAACGGGTTCCATTTGGCCCCAAAACTGGCTCCATCCAGGTCCCAAACTGGCTCCAACTGGTCCTAGAAGTGGCTCAACTGGGGACACAAACTGGCTCAGTTTGGCCCTAAAAGTGGCTCAATCCAGGTCCCAAACTGGCTCCATTTGGCCTCAAAAATGGCTCTATCCAGGTCCCAAACTGACTCAGTTCGGCCCAAAACTGGCTCAATCAGAGCTCCAAACTGGCTCAGTCTGGACCCAAAAACGGCTCAACTGGGGACCTGAACTGGGTCCATTTGGCCCCAAAACTGGCTCCAT
>NW_024512272.1:0-460 GCF_017590135.1 Pyrgilauda ruficollis
AATTCCCCCCACCCCAATTCCCTTCCTGCCCCACCCGGGCCTCGCGGCGGCACCCGCAGGGAGCGAGGACGCGGCGCAGCAGCGCCTTCACCGCGCCGAGATCCGCGCGCTTCTCGTGGATGTGGCGCCGCAGCTCCAGGAAATCCTCGCCCTGCGGGAGGGAAATCCCAAATTAATCCCAACATTCAGATTCCCAGAAATTTTCCCCAAAAAATCCCCAAAAGTTTGGAGCAAATCCCTCAAAATCTCCCCCAAAATTCAAATTTTTTACCCCGAAATTCCACTTTTTTCACCCCAAAAATTCCAATTTTTCTGCCTCAAATCCCATTTTTCCCAATTTTTTCCTAAAATTTCCCAATTTCCCCCCAAATTTTCCCAATTTTTAACCAAATTTCTCTTCAATTCCCCAATTTTTTCCCGATTTTCCCCGAATTTTTTGCTGATTTTCCCCAATTTTCCC
>NW_024512273.1:0-460 GCF_017590135.1 Pyrgilauda ruficollis
CTTGAGGCCATTTCTCTTTGTCCTGTCACCTGCTCTCGGGAGACGACACCGATCCCCACCTGGCTGCAACCTCCTACACAGAACCTGGCTGTGAAGACACACTGAACTTTGGGAAAGCCCAAACCTAAAGCAGGCTGCCTCCTCTGCCCTGGTCTTCCCAGCACGATCCCACCACCCAGGGGGACTCCTGGAAGCCTCAGGCAGGGGACACGTGTTGACACGGAGGCTCCGCCACTCTCACAACCTACAGACCATCTCCTCTGCCCCTGCGGAAGCCATAGCACTGCCTGCACAGGACAGTTATGTTAGAAGACTAATTAATGTGTTTTGGCTGTCTCCTAATGAACCCCAGCAGCTGGAAGCAGGCGCGGTGCCAGCGCCACGTGACCCCCTTGGCCTCGGCTCAGGAATCTCTCTGCTGAACTATCCAGTTGTCCTGCACAACTCCTTTTTCCCCCCC
>NW_024512274.1:0-430 GCF_017590135.1 Pyrgilauda ruficollis
CCCCCCCCAAAGTGACAGGGACCCCCCAAAGTGACAAAGGGGGGACACGGGGTCCCCCCAGGGGCGGGGGTCTCACCTGGGGGGGTCCCGGACTCACCTGTGGGGGGGCCCTGGGGGGTCTCGGGGACGCGGCCGGGCCCGTGGGGACACAGGGACAGGTGAGCATCTGGGGGGGGGGGGCACGGGGGGGTCAGGGACCCCAAAATTCTGCCCAGGACGCCCCCCAAATTTTGTTTTGGCCCCCCCCCCCCCACTTTCCTCTTTCCCACTCCCTAAATCTGTCCCAATCGTTTTTGGGGGGAAGTACCAGGGGTCCCAAATCGACCCCAAATTCACCCCAAATCCACCCCAAATCCCATCTCAAATCCATCCCAAATCACCCCTAAATCCCATCTCAAATCCCCCCCAAATCACCCCTAAATCCCATCCC
>NW_024512275.1:0-459 GCF_017590135.1 Pyrgilauda ruficollis
TTTAGAAAAAGAGAAGTTGTTAGAAGACAGGATTTCTGCGATTAGTAATATAAATCTCTCTCGTTCTGGGATTGTTTTAAGGTATTAAACTTCGATCCCATGTTCCCATTCCCTGCCAGCAGAAAAAAGAGAAAGAAAAAAAAAAAGACCCAAGGAAAAAGTTTTTTGCACGCAAGAAAGGCTGTTTTAAAACTTACACTTCTTCAGCCTGATGTGGGTCAACGGTCTGCTGGAGGCAGTCTGCTGTGTCAGTCTCTTCAAGCACTCAGGCTCCAACGGCAATAAGAAGGTTGACTGACAGCCTTTCAGAAAAGTCCTGCCTAAAACAGAGGATCTCTTCTTCCAAGGCTTCTGACGAGCGAAGGCAGTGACAATTTCAAGAAGAAATGCTGCTCCTCTGAAATGCCAGGTGTCCAGAATTCAGTTCATGCTCCAGTTTATCCCGGTAGGTTCCAGCCG
>NW_024512276.1:0-459 GCF_017590135.1 Pyrgilauda ruficollis
CAGGGCAGGGCAGGGCAGGGGTGTGTGCTGAGCAGACACTCACCGGTGGCAGGGCTGAGAGCTGGTTCCGGTCCAGCCACAGCTCACGCAGGTTCGGGAGCGCGCCCAGAGTGTCCGGCTGCAGAGACAGGACAGTGAGGACATCAGCCAGGACATCAGCCCCTTCCAGGGACAGGGGGCTGCTCGAGGATGTGCAAATACACCACTCTGCAAAGCCAGGCACTGCTCTGCCTCTCACCCCTGCCAGCACTGCCCAGGGATCAATACAAGAGAGCAGCACACTGGGAATGTCTGGGAATGTCTGGGAATGTCTGGGATGGCTGCAGGAGCTCCAGGGCCAAACACGGACTGCAACAGCAGGACTGTGTCAGCAGGCAAGGCAGAACTGAACCTGCAGCACAGCTCTGATGGAGAGCAGCTGAGGGAGCTGGGGCACAAGGGGGCTCAGGGGAGATCTTG
>NW_024512277.1:0-6018 GCF_017590135.1 Pyrgilauda ruficollis
CTGATTATATTACTACTATTAAACTTTCAAAATTAAAAAAACAAGTGATTGGCGTTTTTCACAATCTGGGGTTGAACACAGCTGGATTGAGTGATAAAAAAAATGCCCAAGAGCATCTGGGGTTGGACAACACAGCTGGATTGAGGGGATATCCAAGAGCACTGGGACTGGCCAGTAACACCTAAAATTGTAATAGGTGATTTGAAAGTAAATGGTACCTTACTGTACACAAAATCAGCCTCAACTTCCCATGCAGGTGGGAAGGGGTGGCTGTGGCATAAGGTGTAGGTGACCTGCAAACAGGCCATTGTTCTCCCAGGCATGTGGAGAGGGCAGTGGCTAAAGAGTGTGAGTGACACACAGCCTCACAGGTGAACTGGCACCAGAGGCGACCAGTCAGGGCTCTTCCTGAAGGCCCGGTGATACTGAAACCCGGAGGCAAACCCCAAGGTCAGGGACCCGCGATTCTCTGGTGACAGGAATCCACTTTGGGTCTTGAGAGTGGGAAAGAATGTGTGGAAGTGAATGAGAAATAAGTGAGTGAATGTAGAAGAATGAAAGTACATGTAATGAAGATTGTGTATTTTAAGCTTTACTGTATCTCCTTGGAGGGGGGTGTATTGTATTGAAAAGTAGTGTGAGAAAAGGGATTTTTTTGTGTGTGTGTGTAGTCGAAAGAAACTGATACTCAGGTTGCTAGTGAAAGTGAGAAACAGAGGCAGGGGATGAATAGATCTTGAAAAAATGGGACAGAAAACCAGTAAGTTGGATACAGGAAAAAAAAAAGGGGGGGAGGAAATAAAAGTGTACTAGCAGAGATACCCCAAAATAGCCCTTTGGGAGTCATGTTAGCTAACAGAGATACAACTCCTTACAAAAGGAGAAAATACAGGGTATGCGGTACTTGATGGGCAAAACGTGCAAACCATGGAAAAAGGGAAATTAACCTTAAACTACTAAGCTCCAACTTGTGAATTATATACTTTAAAAAGACCACTAGAATATTTAACACAAAATAAAGGAACTATATATACTGATTCAAAGTATGCCTTTGGAGTAGTATATACCTTTAAAAAATTTGGAAAGAAGATTACGTAATTCAAAAGGAAAAAGATTAGTACATGAGGGACTTATTTTAGAGGTTTTAGAGGCATTAAAATTACCTGAAGAGATAGCTATAGTACATATTAAGGGACACCAAATGGGAGTGACTCCAGAAATATGAGGAAATAATTTGGCAGATCAGGAAGCTAAGGATGCAGCAGAAAATGGAGCTGAAAGAGTTATGTTAATATTAACTCCAAATGAGGAAATATTGGAAATTCCAAAGTTTAGTGAAGCAGAGAAAAAATAATTAAACAAGATAGGAGGAGAACAAGATGAATCAGGGAAGTGGATGCTTCCTGATGGAAGACAATTAATAAAATGCTTACTAGGAAAATATTAGAAGACATGCATCAGAAGACCCACTGGGGTACTCAGGCTTTGTGTGATCATTTCTTTAAGGAACTATGGGTGCATTGGGATTTTTGGAGTAGCAAAGCAAGTAAGTGAAAGATGTATAATTTGCCAAAGGATAAATAAAAAGGTGATGAGAAAAAGAACATTAGGAGGTCGTGAGTTAGCTCGTCAACCATTTCAAAGTATCCAAGCAGAAGTTTAGATTTGTTAGGCTCTGGATTTATTTGTAAAAAAACCGTTTAATCCAGAAGAAAGAGAATATGCCATCTGTTGGACAGGAGATTTTAGGAGAATAAAAATCTTTAAAGTGTCAGAAACTTCCGAGACAAAACAAGAAAAGAAAACGGGGAAAGGCAGTAGAACAAGAGGAAAAAACAGAAAAAAAGTGGGATTCTTTGCAGGTCTTGCCCTATCCGTTCGCGGCCGAGGCGCCTGTCCCGGGTCCCGGCTCGCTGCCTGCTGCAGCTCTACCTGCTCCGGTTCTCGTCCCAAGTGCGGGCTTGCTGCCCGCGGCAGCTCCGCCGGTCCCAGCCCACACCCTGGCCCCGACCCCGGGGGTGAATTTTTCTGCCCAGGTCCCGGCCGCCTGGTTCGCGGCCGCCCTTACAGCCAAGCCTGGGGTCCCTCCTGCAGCATGGTCTATGACCACCGTTCCGACCGCGTCAGGGGTCTCGTCTGTCCCGGCTGTCCCATCCCCGTTTGCCCTGCCCGTGCCGGCTGCGCTGGGCGCCGCCGCTGCTGCCGGGGCCTCCCGCCTGCTTTGTCTCTGCCGAGAGCTGCCGGATCAGCCGCCATTAGCCATGTGCAGGCTATCCACGCTCCGGCTCGGTCTCCACCGGAAGATCCCCCTCTGGAAGTTCCGGCAGCGGACCCCGCCTGCGCCTTGGAGGACCAAGTTTCGGCGCGTATCCCTCCCCTCACCCCCCTTCCTCTGACACTAAGGGAAAACCAGCAGGTCCCCCTCAGGAGATTAGAAAATGCCAATGGCACCGACTGATTGGGGTCAAAATGATGAGGAGGGGAGGAAACACATGAATAATTATTGTAATTTCATAATCAAGGGAATAAATGAGGCAGCGTATAGAAGGCGAAATGCAAAGAAAAGGCTTTTAAGGGACAGCTTTTAAGAGAAAAAGAAGAAACTCCAACTGAATAGACAGACTTAGGACATTATAAGAGAAATTGCACTAATCAGGTAAAAGATCTAAAAAATTTTTTTTTTCAGAGAAATGGGCACAGAAGAAAAATAGAGAAGTCATAAGCTCTATGTTTTACGGGACCAATACTGTGAAAAACACCAATCACTTGTTTTTAAAATTTTAAAAGTTTAATAGTAATAAAATGGTTACAAAAATAGCAATATAATTAGAGTAATAAAAATTTGAACAATTGAGATTAGGACAATACGAGACAATGAGAACAAAGAGTTATGGACAGTCCGGGTACCTTTTCCAGGCAAAATAAGCCCATAAGCCCGAAAAAGGACTCACATCAACAGAGGATTAACCCTTAAAAACAATACCCTGTTGCATATTCATATACTTTATACCTGATGCATAAATTCCATTCAAGCACAGGATTCTGTCTGGTCATTGTCAACTTCTTCCTCTGAATCCTAACGGCGTCTTCATGGCTGAGCAAGGTGGGAAGAAGTTAGCTTCTCCTGATAAAAGAGCAATAAATTCTCTTTCTCTGAAATATTTAGGTGTCCTGTGGCTGCTATCTGGTGCGAGTACCTCATTCCTTTCTTAAAAAAAAAAACAACATCCCACATACATAGTTCCTATTTTAACTACAAAAGTTACCTTTTAACTATAAAACTACATTTACCATACTGTTAAAATGTTAATACAGCACTACTAATCAATACAGCATAATACATATAGTAAATATCTGCATAGAGCCATATAATATGCACTTTTCACAAATACCATCTAGAGCCTGTGATAACTTTAAAAAGTAAGTCCCCAAGAAGAAGAAAAATTAGAATTTGTGGTAGACACAGGGGCAGAAAGAACCTGTCTGTTAAATATTCCAAAAGGTTATAGTGTAAGCAAAGACACTGTAAAAGTAACAGGAGCAAAAGGAAAGAGTTTCACAGTTCCTGTCATTAAAGATGTAGCAATTAAGGGAGAAACTAGAATTTAGATAGGGGATGTATTATTAATCCCTGGGGCAGGTAGCAACTTATTAGGAAAAGACTTACAAGTAAAACTAAGAACAGGAGTTATACCAGGTTAAGAAAGGAAGTAGGGGAGGATTAAATATTGACCCCATCAGGGTCACAATTGAGAGAGGATCGTCCCATACATGTAAGTCAGTACCCCATATTTTTAGAAGGACAGGAAAATTTAAAGCCAGTAATAAAAGGACTTATAAAAGATGAGGCATTAGAACTTTATATGTCTTCTCATAATACCCCTATTCTCCCAGTAAAGAAGGGTAATTAAAACTATCTTTTACTATCTGGGGAAGCTGAAGTTGGAGAGGCTACTATAAAACTTTTGAATTTTCTCAGGGAAAAAGGATTAAAATTTTCTTTTTCTTTTTTTTTTTTCTTGTTCCCCTTTGTTAAGGATATAGTTAGTAATTCGTGCAGATAAAATTGTATAAAATATATAAACCAAACCAACTGTACATAGGGAAAGGGGGGGGAAGAATTTAATTCTCAGGATGACAAAACCGCGGCAGACTGGCAAGGAGGCACCACAACATTTACATGCGAAGGAAACTTCAGCTGCACAGGAGATAGGCATTCATGGAGGCATGTGTCCAGTGATGCCCAAGAGATGATGGCCCGGATGAGATACCCATCTGAGATAACCGGAGCCATCAACACCTGCTGTCTGAATGCCAGATTCTGGGAATCGGGGAAGTGCATTAATCAATTCCCGGACAAAGGCTTTGTGCAGCCCGGACCGAAGAAAGGACCCAACTTGAATATGAAGAACTCTAAAAAGAAACAAAGGGACTCTACCGCGGGCAAATTAAAGAGAATAAGAACCGCTGCCTCGGAACAGCCAGTGTGGACGAGGGGGATTTGGTGCGATAGAGGCCATATCCACGTTCACCCAGCCTACCTCCCAGGGTGTTACGCTGTCCGTTTGATTGTTGGCTGTCAGGACTGTATTACGGTCACAAATAAATTCTTTTTATTTTTTATTAAAATTAGGCATATTTCATTTTTGCTTATAACACCCTTCCTTTTTTTCTTTCCTGTATCCATCTTACTGGTTTTCTGTCTCATTTTTCAAGATCTTATCTATTCGTCCCCTGCCTCTGTTTTTCACTTTCTCTAACAACCTAAATACCATATTCTTCCAACTACACACACACACACACACACAAAAAAATCCCCTTTTTCTCACAAAACTATTCAATACAATACATCTCCCTCCAAGGAGATATAGTGAATTTTAAAATAAACAATTGTTATAGGTAAAAATCGATCCAGCCAATTTAATAAAAATAAAAATAGAATTTATTTCACGACCAATATACAGTCCCGACAGCCAACAATCAAGGACAGCACCAACCCCAAGATCAGAGCTGGGTGAACACCAACTCAACCTCTATCGCATCAAATCGCCCACAGTTCACAAATACAGCATGGCCGAGTCCATTTTTATACTCTTTTTCTAGCCCGAGGCAGTCTCTTGTCTTCTCTCAAGGTTCTCCATATTCATGTTGCTTTCTTTCTCTGTACTGCGTTGAACAAAACCCTGTCCGGGGAATGTATGTTCGTCCTTCGGTTACCGGAATCTGGTATTCAGATGTATGTTCCTGATGGCTCTGGTTATCTAGATTGGGCATCTTCATGGGCCATCATCTGGTATTCAGATGTATGTTCCTGATGGCTCTGATTATCTAGATTGGGCATCTTCATGGACCATCATCGTTGGGTGTCTTCCTGATCCTTCCAGAGAGAACGATCATCTCCTGTGCCAGGCTAGGTCCTTTTCGTATGTTAATTGCATTCCTCCCCCTCTGCTGCCAGCTGCGATTTGGCCATCCTGTGAAGCAACCCCTTTGTCCCCAGCTAGTGTGCTTTTTAGAATTTTATATTTCGGACATATTTCATACATATATATTCTCTACCAGCAAGAATTACCATAATACACATAATACAATCTACATTACATATACTTTCATTCGCTCACTTTTATTTCTCATTCACCTTCACACATTCATTCACACCCTTAGAACACAAAGTGGATTCCTGGCACCAGAGAATCACTGCTCTGTGTGCCCCCCCCCCCCCCCCACCTTGGGGTTGGCCTCTGGGTTTCAGTATCACTGGGCCTCTGGGGAGGGCCCAGAATCTGGTCACCTCTGGTGCCCGTTCACCTATGAGGCTGATTGCGTGTCACTTATACTCTTTTACCATGGCCCCCTTCCACAAGCCCAGAAGGAAAATGGCTTGTTTGCGGGCCACTTCCACCTTTTTTTTGCCACAGCCCCCACCCGCCCGGGGGAACAATGGCCTATTTGTGGGTCACATACACGTCCTGCCACAGTCCCACCCGCCCGGTGCTGCGCTGCTGTCAGAGTCTCTCT
>NW_024512278.1:0-459 GCF_017590135.1 Pyrgilauda ruficollis
GTAACAGTCTGTGGTGTGGCATTTTGGACTGCTGCATGTTAAAGCCAGTTCTGATTTTGTCACTGCTGCACTTACCCAGTTTTATTAAAGTTCATTCTTTATTAACATGATGATCAAAAGGAAGTCAGGTTCTTAGCCTCAAATCTGGAGTGATGGATACAGGCACCTAATATGGTGATGGGCATAAATCCACCGTGGAAATTATAATATGCCACATTATACAGCAAATAATATCATACATTTTAATTAATTGATCATTATTGCTCAGAATCAAATCCCCCCTGAGGCACCTATTGAGTGCTCTAGCCTCCTGCATTACCCATCAAGTGCACACAGGTCCTTGAACAGAAGCAATCCCATGGACAGGTTTGCCTTTGTCTAAGGCAAAAATAACCCAGACTGTTTTCCTCAGCATATTTTTAATGTGCACTGCAGGAATTCTATCCCCTTCTACAGTAC
>NW_024512279.1:0-459 GCF_017590135.1 Pyrgilauda ruficollis
AAAGAGTATGTGGCTGTGATATTCCCGTATATGAATAGGGAGTGTACAAGTGGCAGATGGATTTCCAGGAAGTGGGAGAACAGAGAACCTGGAATACAGTCTGATGAAAGTACTGTGGGCATTGCAGCTGCAAAATTTATGAATCTAATCCCTATTTTTTAATGAACTGGCATTAGGCTTCAACTGGCAACTTCATTTCAGGTCTGCTTGCACCTGAAGTTGTGCATGTGCGGAGCTGTACAACACTGGCTGTGCAGCTTCAGTATGGCTGCAATCCTGGTGGAATTCACTTTCGTGTCCTGCTACTTTTATTGGTAGTAGATCCTGCTGTAACATAGTTCCAGGAAAGGAGATGGGCGGCTTTCAGAGAGCTTTGAACATCAGGTCAAACAACAAAGGTGCTTTCCAAAAGTGGTGGATCACTTATCAAAGTGGAGAGGTTTGTATCCAAAACTTTAC
>NW_024512280.1:0-459 GCF_017590135.1 Pyrgilauda ruficollis
TCCCAAATGTCCCCGATGTCCCCAATGCCCCCATTGTTCACTGTGCCCCCAGTGTTCCCCAAAGTCTCCTGTGTCCCCAATGTCCCCAGTGTCCCCAGTGTCCCCAATGTCCCCGATGTCCCCTGGCTGTCCCCTGTGTCCCCAGTGTCCCCCGTGTCCCCAGTGTCCCCAATGTCCCCAATTGTCCCCAGCCCCGAGACCGCCGCCTTCATCCGGCACCTGGAGCAGGAGCAGGCGCAGCGCGCCCGGAACCCCCAGGAGCAGAAATCCTTCTTTGCCAAATACGTGAGGGACCCCAAAACCACCCAGCCCCCAGACACCCCAAAACCCACCCCAAACAGCTGGGGAACCCCAAAATCCACCCAAAAATCACCTGGGACACCCCAAAACAGCTGGGACACCCCAAAACCCACCCAAAATCACCTGGGACACCCCAAAAATCACCTGGGAACCCCCAAA
>NW_024512281.1:0-459 GCF_017590135.1 Pyrgilauda ruficollis
AAATCCAAATAAATGTTTAAAAAATTCGAAAAAATTGTTAAAAAATCGCCCAAAAATCCTCAAAAAATCGCCATAAATCCTCAAAAATTCATGAAAAAAATCCCAAAAAATTCCCTAAAAATTCCCGAAAAATTCCCCAAAAATTCCCAAGAATTCCCAACGTCCCCGGACTCACTCTGGTCCTCGGGGCCCCCTCGGGCTCATTTTGGAACTCGAGGTCGAGCAGCGCCAGCCCCAGCAGCTGCAAAACCTCCCCAAAACCCCTCCAAAAATCTCAAACATTCTCCAAAAATAAATTGAAATAAATCCCACCAAAAATCTCATTTAGAAATCGAGAAAAAATCCAAATAAATGTTTAAAAAATTCCAAAAAATTGTTAAAAAATTAGCAAAAAATCCCCAAAAAATCACCATAAATCCTCAAAAATTCAGGAAAAAAATCCCAAAAAATTCCCGAAAA
>NW_024512282.1:0-459 GCF_017590135.1 Pyrgilauda ruficollis
TCTATAGAGACAGGCTGTGAGAGTTGGTATGGCTCAGCCTGGAAAGGCTGTGGAGAGACAAGACATTACAGCAGCTTTCTATAGTACCTAAAGGTGACCTAAGGAGCTGAAGAGGGACTTTTCAAGGGCAAGGATAGGACAAGGAGTAGTGTCCTCAAACTGAAAGACAGTAGGTTTAGATAGGATATGAGGAAGAAATTCTTTCCTGTGTAGGTGGTAAGGCATTGGAACAGGTTGCCCCAAGAAGCTGTAGCTGCCTCATCCCTGGAAGTATTCAATGCCAGATTGGAACCTGGTCTAGTGCAAGTTGTCCCTGCCTATGTCAGGAGTGTTGGAACTGGATGACCTTTAAGGTTCCTTCCAGTCTAAAATATTCTATGATTTTATAACTGAGCAAATAACAAGTGAGAGTCTTGTGTTCTAGTGTTGGAATTGACTGGGTTTTAGAGGATCTTTGTA
>NW_024512283.1:0-459 GCF_017590135.1 Pyrgilauda ruficollis
AAAGACATTGGAAAAAATTGAAGAAATGCATAGAAATGCTCAGAGGGCCTTCAAAAAAATTTTTTTCCTCGTCATTAAAGATGAGAGAATACAAACTGGCCCAAATATTTAAATAATTTTTGCTCTAGTTGAGGAGACAGAGGTGTAGCCACACAATTAAACCCTGCCCTGACTTGCCCAGCAGCAGCAATTCAGAAACTGAAAATGTGCTTTTTGGCACAGCAGTCAGCCTTGGGTGCACATGCAGACAGATGATTCACTCAAAAGGGATGCTTCCCAAAAATATGACCCCAGAGTGGAGCGACATTCCCAAATCCAGCCCTTCTGGGCAGCTGGAGAGGATTTGGGGAGGGGAATTTGTCCCTGTGGTGTCCCTTGCACAACACAGGGACAAATTTTATGCAACTGGTGTAAGAGTCTGGGACAAGAGATGTGGGACTCCAGGCAGCTCCTCAAAAT
>NW_024512284.1:0-459 GCF_017590135.1 Pyrgilauda ruficollis
TATTATTATTATTATTATTATTAAAAGAGGACGAGCAGTGACCTCCAGTCAGGTAGGGAACGTATGTGAGCGTTTGAGATGAGCCTTTACCTGTGAGGTTGGATTTCTTCCCCACCCTGCCACATCAGGTAAAACAGGCTGGCAAAAGGGCCATGGTTTGGACACCCAAAGAGATGAAGTATTTAAGTTCCCTGTGCAAGTGGGTGAGTATTTTACGTGTTGCAGAGACCTTAGACAGAAATAAATCACAGCTCGATAAGGGTTTTCTATTTTGCTTTATTTTTCGTTTTGTTTTTTAGGATTTGTTAGCACACAGGTGCTTTGCATTGGTTTTTATCACAGGTCAGCTGAGTTAGCAGGTAATAGGACTTTGGGCTTACTAGCTTGAAAAAAAACCCCATAGTGACACCTTTGGTCGACTGTTTCCATCCATTCTACAAAAGCACTTCTTAGGATGAC
>NW_024512285.1:0-459 GCF_017590135.1 Pyrgilauda ruficollis
AAGAATTCCTCAAAATAGTAGAGTCTGGTAAAACTTAATCCCTAATTCCAAAATGAAAGGATGACACAAAGCCCAAACACGCCTGACCTCCTGCACAGCCATGACAGAATTGCCTCTGGCCCCTGGCACAGACACAAACACAACTGCACTGATTTTCAGCTGTGATCTAATGAGCTTAATGAAAATACACACCAGAGGAATTGATCCGTTGGAGATCTGTGTCCCCGGGACAAAGGGGGAAGCCTTGACTTTAATTAGGAGAGAGCTCCTGAAATCCTTTTCCCCTGTACCAAAGAGGCTCTTGAACTCCCTTCAGCAGGTTAGACAGTGCACCTTGCAGGATGTGGGAATCAGGGATCACAGAATCCCAGAACCATTAAAGCTGGAACACACCTCTGACACCATGGAGTCCACCCTGTGCCAATGCCCTCCTTGTCCCCAGCCTGGAGCACTCAGTGC
>NW_024512286.1:0-459 GCF_017590135.1 Pyrgilauda ruficollis
TTTAAAAGAATCGTACAAATAAAAGAGAATTGCTACTTTTAGAGAAAGACATGAGAAAACCCAATATCTTCAAGCATCTATTTATACACTTTTTTTCTTGAATAATTCATCCTACTTTGGTCCCCAGTGTAGTTAATGATAATTTCTAAATGTGGTGAGTAATCAGTTTTGCTAGATTTGTGTTGCATATGACAAAAAAGGCAAAAAATAAAAAACCCCATGAACACATTTGACTAGTTTCTAAGCATTAAAATGTTTAAAAGAATTCCCTTTTTAGGATCCTCAGTCTTCTCATTTTGTCTACCAGTCTTGTAATTTTTGACTCTTAGGATTCATATTTTCATATCTTGTTTTCTGCTAGTAAAAAATACTGAGTGTTTTCTGATTAGTGGACTATCCATTATTTGTACATGGAAATGGAATGTTACCTTTGGTAAAATAATGAAAAAAATGAAAAAA
>NW_024512287.1:0-459 GCF_017590135.1 Pyrgilauda ruficollis
ATGCTCCCCTAGCAACAAGCCCCACCCATTAGCAACGACTTAAACCCTTTCCTTATAAGGAAATGCTTCCCTAGCAACAAGCCCCGCCCCTTAGCAACCATTTAAAACTCTTCCTTATAAGGAATGTGGTCCCTTAGCAACAAGCCCCACCCCTTAGCAACCACTTAAAACCTTTCCTTATAAGGAAATGCTCCCCTAGCAACAAGCCCCGCCCCTTAGCTCTCCCTAGCAACAAGCTCCACCCCCTAAATGTCATCTTGGTGTGTTTCCTTATAAGGAAAATGAGCCCTAGCAACAAGCCCCGCCCCCTAGTAACCATTTAAATCCTTTTCTTATAAGGAAAACTGCCTCAGAAACAAGCTCCGCCTGCTGGCAGCCATCTTGAAATCTTTCTTACAAGATAAAACACATTTTGGAATCTTTCTTACAAGGTAAAACACATTTTATAACAAGCTCCGC
>NW_024512288.1:0-5945 GCF_017590135.1 Pyrgilauda ruficollis
CTCGGCCAGGGCCTGACAGGTGAGAGAGGGACAGGTGAGACAGGTGTGTCACAGGTGTGTCACAGGTGTGTCACAGGGGTGTCACAGGTGTGTCACAGGTGTGTCACAGGTGTGCCCAGGTGTGCCGAGCCTTGGGACACGCCCAGGGTCACCTGAGCTTTGGCCACGCCCCTTTTGATCTTGGGGTCACCTGAGCTTGGCCACGCCCACCCCGAGCCTTGGGACACGCCCAGGGTCACCTGAGCTTTGGCCACGCCCCTTTTGATCTTGGGGTCACCTGAGCTTGGCCACGCCCACCCCGAGCCTTGGGACACGCCCAGGGTCACCTGAGCTTTGGCCACGCCCCTTTTGATCTTGGGGTCACCTGAGCTTGGCCACGCCCACCCCGAGCCTTGGGACACGCCCAGGGTCACCTGAGCTTTGGCCACGCCCCTTTTGATCTTGGGGTCACCTGAGCTTGGCCACGCCCACCCCGAGCCTTGGGACACGCCCAGGGTCACCTGAGCTTTGGCCACGCCCCTTTTGATCTTGGGGTCACCTGAGCTTGGCCACGCCCACCCCGAGCCTTGGGACACGCCCAGGGTCACCTGAGCTTTGGCCACGCCCCTTTTGATCTTGGGGTCACCTGAGCTTGGCCACGCCCACCCCGAGCCTTGGGACACGCCCAGGGTCACCTGAGCTTTGGCCACGCCCCTTTTGATCTTGGGGTCACCTGAGCTTGGCCACGCCCACCCCGAGCCTTGGGACACGCCCAGGGTCACCTGAGCTTTGGCCACGCCCCTTTTGATCTTGGGGTCACCTGAGCTTGGCCACGCCCACCCCGAGCCTTGGGACACGCCCAGGGTCACCTGAGCTTTGGCCACGCCCCTTTTGATCTTGGGGTCACCTGAGCTTGGCCACGCCCACCCCGAGCCTTGGGACACGCCCAGGGTCACCTGAGCTTTGGCCACGCCCCTTTTGATCTTGGGGTCACCTGAGCTTGGCCACGCCCACCCCGAGCCTTGGGACACGCCCAGGGTCACCTGAGCTTTGGCCACGCCCCTTTTGATCTTGGGGTCACCTGAGCTTGGCCACGCCCACCCCGAGCCTTGGGACACGCCCAGGGTCACCTGAGCTTTGGCCACGCCCCTTTTGATCTTGGGGTCACCTGAGCTTGGCCACGCCCACCCCGAGCCTTGGGACACGCCCAGGGTCACCTGAGCTTTGGCCACGCCCCTTTTGATCTTGGGGTCACCTGAGCTTGGCCACGCCCACCCCGAGCCTTGGGACACGCCCAGGGTCACCTGAGCTTTGGCCACGCCCCTTTTGATCTTGGGGTCACCTGAGCTTGGCCACGCCCACCCCGAGCCTTGGGACACGCCCAGGGTCACCTGAGCTTTGGCCACGCCCCTTTTGATCTTGGGGTCACCTGAGCTTGGCCACGCCCACCCCGAGCCTTGGGACACGCCCAGGGTCACCTGAGCTTTGGCCACGCCCCTTTTGATCTTGGGGTCACCTGAGCTTGGCCACGCCCACCCCGAGCCTTGGGACACGCCCAGGGTCACCTGAGCTTTGGCCACGCCCCTTTTGATCTTGGGGTCACCTGAGCTTGGCCACGCCCACCCCGAGCCTTGGGACACGCCCAGGGTCACCTGAGCTTTGGCCACGCCCCTTTTGATCTTGGGGTCACCTGAGCTTGGCCACGCCCACCCCGAGCCTTGGGACACGCCCAGGGTCACCTGAGCTTTGGCCACGCCCCTTTTGATCTTGGGGTCACCTGAGCTTGGCCACGCCCACCCCGAGCCTTGGGACACGCCCAGGGTCACCTGAGCTTTGGCCACGCCCCTTTTGATCTTGGGGTCACCTGAGCTTGGCCACGCCCACCCCGAGCCTTGGGACACGCCCAGGGTCACCTGAGCTTTGGCCACGCCCCTTTTGATCTTGGGGTCACCTGAGCTTGGCCACGCCCACCCCGAGCCTTGGGACACGCCCAGGGTCACCTGAGCTTTGGCCACGCCCCTTTTGATCTTGGGGTCACCTGAGCTTGGCCACGCCCACCCCGAGCCTTGGGACACGCCCAGGGTCACCTGAGCTTTGGCCACGCCCCTTTTGATCTTGGGGTCACCTGAGCTTGGCCACGCCCACCCCGAGCCTTGGGACACGCCCAGGGTCACCTGAGCTTTGGCCACGCCCCTTTTGATCTTGGGGTCACCTGAGCTTGGCCACGCCCACCCCGAGCCTTGGGACACGCCCAGGGTCACCTGAGCTTTGGCCACGCCCCTTTTGATCTTGGGGTCACCTGAGCTTGGCCACGCCCACCCCGAGCCTTGGGACACGCCCAGGGTCACCTGAGCTTTGGCCACGCCCCTTTTGATCTTGGGGTCACCTGAGCTTGGCCACGCCCACCCCGAGCCTTGGGACACGCCCAGGGTCACCTGAGCTTTGGCCACGCCCCTTTTGATCTTGGGGTCACCTGAGCTTGGCCACGCCCACCCCGAGCCTTGGGACACGCCCAGGGTCACCTGAGCTTTGGCCACGCCCCTTTTGATCTTGGGGTCACCTGAGCTTGGCCACGCCCACCCCGAGCCTTGGGACACGCCCAGGGTCACCTGAGCTTTGGCCACGCCCCTTTTGATCTTGGGGTCACCTGAGCTTGGCCACGCCCACCCCGAGCCTTGGGACACGCCCAGGGTCACCTGAGCTTTGGCCACGCCCCTTTTGATCTTGGGGTCACCTGAGCTTGGCCACGCCCACCCCGAGCCTTGGGACACGCCCAGGGTCACCTGAGCTTTGGCCACGCCCCTTTTGATCTTGGGGTCACCTGAGCTTGGCCACGCCCACCCCGAGCCTTGGGACACGCCCAGGGTCACCTGAGCTTTGGCCACGCCCCTTTTGATCTTGGGGTCACCTGAGCTTGGCCACGCCCACCCCGAGCCTTGGGACACGCCCAGGGTCACCTGAGCTTTGGCCACGCCCCTTTTGATCTTGGGGTCACCTGAGCTTGGCCACGCCCACCCCGAGCCTTGGGACACGCCCAGGGTCACCTGAGCTTTGGCCACGCCCCTTTTGATCTTGGGGTCACCTGAGCTTGGCCACGCCCACCCCGAGCCTTGGGACACGCCCAGGGTCACCTGAGCTTTGGCCACGCCCCTTTTGATCTTGGGGTCACCTGAGCTTGGCCACGCCCACCCCGAGCCTTGGGACACGCCCAGGGTCACCTGAGCTTTGGCCACGCCCCTTTTGATCTTGGGGTCACCTGAGCTTGGCCACGCCCACCCCGAGCCTTGGGACACGCCCAGGGTCACCTGAGCTTTGGCCACGCCCCTTTTGATCTTGGGGTCACCTGAGCTTGGCCACGCCCACCCCGAGCCTTGGGACACGCCCAGGGTCACCTGAGCTTTGGCCACGCCCCTTTTGATCTTGGGGTCACCTGAGCTTGGCCACGCCCACCCCGAGCCTTGGGACACGCCCAGGGTCACCTGAGCTTTGGCCACGCCCCTTTTGATCTTGGGGTCACCTGAGCTTGGCCACGCCCACCCCGAGCCTTGGGACACGCCCAGGGTCACCTGAGCTTTGGCCACGCCCCTTTTGATCTTGGGGTCACCTGAGCTTGGCCACGCCCACCCCGAGCCTTGGGACACGCCCAGGGTCACCTGAGCTTTGGCCACGCCCCTTTTGATCTTGGGGTCACCTGAGCTTGGCCACGCCCACCCCGAGCCTTGGGACACGCCCAGGGTCACCTGAGCTTTGGCCACGCCCCTTTTGATCTTGGGGTCACCTGAGCTTGGCCACGCCCACCCCGAGCCTTGGGACACGCCCAGGGTCACCTGAGCTTTGGCCACGCCCCTTTTGATCTTGGGGTCACCTGAGCTTGGCCACGCCCACCCCGAGCCTTGGGACACGCCCAGGGTCACCTGAGCTTTGGCCACGCCCCTTTTGATCTTGGGGTCACCTGAGCTTGGCCACGCCCACCCCGAGCCTTGGGACACGCCCAGGGTCACCTGAGCTTTGGCCACGCCCCTTTTGATCTTGGGGTCACCTGAGCTTGGCCACGCCCACCCGGATCCTCGGGACACGCCCAGGGGTCACCTGAGCCAGGCCACGCCCCTTTTGATCTTGGGGTCACCCAGAGGTCACCTGAGCTTGGCCACGCCCACCCGGATCCTCGGGACACGCCCAGGGGTCACCTGAGCCAGGCCACGCCCACCTGGAACCTTGGGACACGCCCAGGGTCACCTGAGCCAGGCCACGCCCACCCCGATCCTGGGGACACGCCCAGAGTCACCTGAGCTTGGCCACGCCCACCCCGAGCCTTGGGACACGCCCAGGGTCACCTGAGCTTTGGCCACGCCCACCCCGAGCCTGGGGACACGCCCAGGGTCACCTGAGCCAGGCCACGCCCCTTTTGATCTTGGGGTCACCCGGGGGTCAGCTGAGCTTGGCCACGCCCACCCCGGCAATTTGGGTGATTTGGGGGTTAATTTGCATTAATTAAAATAAAATTGGGTTAATTTTGGGTGATTTTGGGGGCTAATTTGCATTAATTAAAGAAAATCTGAGTTAATTTGGGATGGATTTGAATTAATTAAAGCCAATTTGAGTTAATTTGGGGTTAATTTGCATTAATTACAGCCAATTTGGGTTAATTTTGGTGATTTTGGGGTTAATTTAATTAATTAAAGAAAGTTTGGGTTTATTTGGGGTTAATTTAATTAATTAAAGCCAATTTAGGTTAATTTTGGTGATTTTGGGGTTAATTGGAGTTAATTAAAATAAAATTGGGTTAATTTAATGAATTAAAGCCAATTTGGGTTAATTTCGGGTTACTTTAATTAATTAAAATAAAATTGCGTTAAATTTGGGGGATTCTGGGTGAATTTAACTAATTACAGAAAATTTGATTTAATTTTGGGTGATTTTGGGGTTAATTGGAATTAATTAAAGCCAATTTAGGCTAATTTTGGGTTAATTTAATTAATTAAAGCCAATTTGGATTAATTTTGGTGATTTTGGGGTTAATTTGAATTAATTAAAGCAAATTTACACTAATTTGGGGTTAATTTAATTAATTACAGCCAATTTGGGTTAATTTTGCTGATTTTGGGGGGGTTCAGACTCTGGATTTTTCTTTAAATAAATCTGAATTAATTGGGGTTATTTCGAGTTAATTTTATGCAAATTTATGTTAATTTCGAGTTAATTTTAGAGGAATTTTTAGAGAAAAAAATTCTATTTTTTTCCCACGCAGATTTTGGGGTGAGTTTGGGGATTTTGGGGTGAATTCAGGGAGTTCAGAGACCAGAAATTAATTTAAATTAATTTGAATTATTTCGAGTTAATTTCATGCTAATTTCGGTTCATTTTATGCAAATTTTGGGGGCATTTTTAGAGGAGAAAATCTTTTTTTTTCTGTGTGGTTTTTGGGGTGAATTTTGGGGATTTTGGGTTGAATTTCGGGGAGTTCAGAGATCAACGATTAATTTGATTTAATTTGAGTTATTTCGAGTTAATTTCATGCAAATTTTGGTTAATTTTATGCAAATTTCCATCAATTTCATGTTAATTTCGGCGGTTTTTTTAAAGTTTTTTCCCCGTGCCGTTTTTGGGGTGAATTTTGGGGATTTTGGGTTAAATTCCGGGTGGATCAGAGATCAACGATTAATTGATTTAAGTGGGAGTTATTCCGAGTTAATTTATGCAAATTTCGGTTAATTTCATGCTAATTCCGGGGTTATTTTGGGGTTTTTCCCCCGCGCCGTTTTTGGGGTGAATTCGGGGGGTTTTGGGTTAAATTCCGGGGGGTTTTGGGTTAAATTCCGGGGATTTCAGAGATCGATGATTAATTACAGATAACTGGGGCTATTCCGAGTTAATTTATGCAAATTTCCGTTAATTTCATGCTAATTCCGGGGTTATTTTGGGGGTTTCCCCCGCGCCGATTTTGGGGTGAATTCGGGGGGTTTTGG
>NW_024512289.1:0-459 GCF_017590135.1 Pyrgilauda ruficollis
TGATCATCACCCATCGATTTCCATTCCTTGAAATGCTGTGCTATATGCCAACTGTAGCTCCTACCAATCAGCAGACAGGACAGCTGAGTTAAGGCCATGCAAGCTATGATAACTCCAATAAATGAAGAGGTTGCAGAGACTGCTCATTTCTGTAGTCTTCAATGAACAGAGAACAGCTACTAACATATCTGAAAACAAAGAGTCTGGTACACAAGAAAAAACAAAATCTCTGCATTTCCCAGCAAAAATATAAGTCCACAGAAGTGAGAAAAAAATGGCAGCTATAATTACTCATGTTTACTTGCTTGTACTCCTGAAACCTTCTGTGGGAGAAGTGTGCTTTTCTGTGTAAAAGAGGCAGCACAAGGGCATCCTAACCTAACACCTTAGAATAGAACTGGGCATTTTTAAGATGGTGCGGTCTCTTAAAAGGCTTTCTCCTTTTTTTTTTTTTTTTTT
>NW_024512290.1:0-459 GCF_017590135.1 Pyrgilauda ruficollis
TACTTCCGGGTCAAACCATGACACTACCCTTTCTGCTCCTCCCTGACAAATGAAGGTGTCTCTTCCCCTCCAAAGAAGCAGTTCTTATTCTTTGTACTGGTGAGTGGGTTTATGTCAGAATTGCTTTCCAAGACTGGCAAAGTCTTTGGGAGCGTGGCTCTACTTTCTGTTTCTGGAGCTTACCTCTCCTATTAGAAGCAGTGATTTTATGTATCTTGCCTTTAGCTTAACTGTTGGAGAAAGCAAGGCCCTGGCTCCATGGAGTGCCTTTGTCAGCACCTGTCAGCCCTTCACAAAGCAATGGCTGATCCTCTCTTGAGAGACTTCTGCTGCCACACAGGTCTCAGGAGCTCATGTAGATTACTCCCAAGCCCACATTTAACACTACAAAGACCATCAGTAGGAGTAATGTGCAGATACTCTGAGTGGGGAGGATTCTGCCCCTCTGCCCCTCTCTGC
>NW_024512291.1:0-459 GCF_017590135.1 Pyrgilauda ruficollis
AGAGCACATGAAATTAGAGTGTAGCACTAAGGGGACTCTTTCTCTCCTGGTTTTAGTTATTCCATAGCAATTAATTGGATAGATATTTCTGGACAGAAGTTAGAATGCATTTTTGTTGACAGCAAACATTTCTCATCCCAGATGCAAAGCAATAATTTTACTTTTGCTTGCATCTTTTGGAGTGATTGCACTTCTCTAAATCCCTCCAGTTATCCTCTTGTGATAGGGCTTTCAGAGGACATTAGAGGCTCAGTTTCTTTTATGAAGTGGTGACATTTGGGGACAGGAACGTGCAAAGACACTCCCAAGCCTGCAAGAGCACTGGGTTTGTACAACCCTGTCCCTGTTCAGGGATGGAGGATATTGGACTGATCTCTCTCTGACAGATTGCCTCTAAAGACATAATACCCTTCATGGGAAATAGCTAGGTATGATCTGTCAGTACAGCAGGAAACATTG
>NW_024512292.1:0-459 GCF_017590135.1 Pyrgilauda ruficollis
AAGCCAAATTTACCATGTAAGACAGTATACACTTCTCTTCAGCTTTCTATAGAGCTTCTGACAAGTGGTGTTACACCAAGTTTACTCTGATCAACTCAGACACAGTGTTTGCTCTTACTCTGACAGTTTGTACAAGCATTATTTAATGCCATCAGTTCATATATATAGTATCCTGATGATGATCCAAGTGGCTCATCCTTTCTCACTTTGTTTCATTCAGAAGTGCAAAGTTTCTTGAAGATCCACCTTTGGTTTCCTTATATTCTAATCACAAGAGAAATTTTGGATACTCAGCACTTGCTTGCCATCATCCTCTTCACTCACAACACACTCGCTTCTTTTCCAGAACTTTGCCTTCCCCCAGCCTTGGCAATCTCCACCTCCATGCAAGACCTCTCCCCCCATCCTTGAGCAGTGCTTTGGTTTGCTTCCCCATGTTGTCCTGTTAGGAGTCACCTA
>NW_024512293.1:0-459 GCF_017590135.1 Pyrgilauda ruficollis
GCCGGGCCGGGCCGGGCCGGGCCTCGCGCGGTGAGGCGGCCGCCAGGCCGCGGCGTTTCCTGCAGGCCCCGCCCGCCCCTACTCACCGTCCCGGGCCGTGCCCATGAGCTGGTCCAGCAGGGCCCGCATCTGTGCCTGGGCCGACATGGCGGGGCCGGTCCGGAGGCGGCGGCTCCGACCGAGACCGGGACAGGGGCCTGGGGCGGCGGCGGCTCAGCGGCCTCAGCAGCAGCGACGCGCGGCGAGCGCTGAGCGGAAGCAGACCCGCCTTGCGCCGCGCTGCATGACGGGAAGGGTAGTCCGCCAGGGGGCGGGGTCCGAGGGGCAGGGCTGGAGGGGGGCGCCCTTGGTGGGCGTGGTCTGAGTTACGTAACGGTGATGTCAGATGGGCGTGGTTGGGTCGAGAGGGCGGCGATGTCAGGTGGGCGTGGCTGACCGGAGGGGCGTGGTCAGAGCGAA
>NW_024512294.1:0-459 GCF_017590135.1 Pyrgilauda ruficollis
AAAAAAAAAACCAACTCAGAGGGGATTGAGCAAGAAGAAGGAGATGTGATTACTTTTCAGGAAAGTAAGAGATCACTGGTGCCATACTGCAATCTAAAAATTAATCCAAAATCTGCCAGTACAGCCCGATCTATCAGTTTGTCTCTTTCAAAGGCCAGCACCAAGCTCTGAAAGTTCATGTTAGAGACCTAAATAATGCTTGTGTTGCCTACAACTGAAACTTTCCTTTATGCTGAATGTGATTTGTATCTGAGACATCAGACAGGGGTTTCTGGATCCCCAACCCCAGAGTCAGTCGCTGCTAATACAAAATAGCTTGCCTGAAAACATGAGCCTCCAAAACCAAATGTTTATACGCAGATACCAGCACTGATCTTGACAAATCTTCTATCTGTTTCCTCCTTCCTCCTCTTCTCTGGACACAGAAAATACATTGTCACAATGAGATAATAAATTTAG
>NW_024512295.1:0-459 GCF_017590135.1 Pyrgilauda ruficollis
GGGTGTCCCGGGGGGTCTCTGGGGGGTCTCTGGGGGTCCCGGGGGGTCCCTGACGCCCCCTCCCCGCAGACGGCTCCTTCGGGCCGCGGCTGCTGGAGCTCTGCAACCGGGGCCTGTTCGAGTGCCTGGCGCTGAACCTGCACTGCCTGCGGGGGGAGCGGGGGGCGCTGGGGGCCCTCATCAGCGACCGCATCGTGAGACCCCAGACCCAAATGGGACCCCCTGATCCGTGGGGAGGGGGCTGGGGGGCTGGCAGTGTCACTGTCGCTGCCTGCGGGGGGCCCTGAGGGGTCTCATCAATGACCAAGTCGTGAGTGAGACCCCCCGGGACCCCCACCCACCCAAAGTGGGGGTCACAGAGACCCCTGACTCACCCAAAGCGGGCTGGAGGGGTTGGGGGCTGTCACTGTGACCCCAGACCCACACTGGGGTGTCTCGGGGGTCCCTGACTCACACTGG
>NW_024512296.1:0-459 GCF_017590135.1 Pyrgilauda ruficollis
AGCTTTTCCTGAAGGAAAGCCACGACAACAAGTGCGAACGCCCGGAAAAGGGAGGGATATCCTATATTTTCCTCGCTACTCCTGCAGCCGAAAGGAAGGCGAGGTTCAGGTGCACGTTTTCCCCTCTCTGCCCAGGAAGCTGCGGGAGCAGAGGGGTGCCATCGAGCTGGGGCTGCAGCAGGTGTTCTCGGCACCTGTCAGCGCGGCGCTCGCCGAGGCTCCGGCGGCCCCGGCACGCCCGGAGCTCACGGCTGCCATCGTGCTCGGGGTGCTGCTCGCCGCCACCTGCATCGCCTTCCTGGCCTACGTCCTGCTGGATCTGAGAAGGAAAAGGTACACAGGGCTTGCCTTAACAGCGTCGTTCACCTTTACAGCTGATGGGTTTAATGAAGTGTCAGCTCCAAAGGTGTCTGTCTGATAAATTACCGGCTTTTGCAGGGAGCACTGCCCCAGATTTGT
>NW_024512297.1:0-459 GCF_017590135.1 Pyrgilauda ruficollis
TTCACATTAGAGAGAGAATTCTTATTCTCAGCATATTCTTTCTCAATCCTTTTAACTTCTCTTCTTCCTTTTCCCCCACCCAGACTAAGAATCTTTCAATCATCATACCACCTTCCACCATATTATTTAGTAGAAAACCCTTTAGAAACACATCAAACCACTTGAGTGTGTCTAGAAATTCAAGATACATGAAGAACAGTGGAATGTCAGTCATTCCAGGCAGATCAGGCACCAGAGCTAGAACACAAAAAACTAATACCACTGAAAAATAGTTTAGGCAAGCTGGACAGAAGGCTTTGCTTTCCTGAGAGACCACAGATAACCAGAAAACTATTTTAGTCAACAAACCTGCTAAAAGGTGATTTGTACACAAATCCACACACTAAGGACAAACTGCAACCATGCCCCATCACATTACACGCTGATATAAATGACTCTGGAGATTGTCTGGCTCGCTCT
>NW_024512298.1:0-459 GCF_017590135.1 Pyrgilauda ruficollis
AAGGCTGCTAAGGTACCCATTCCTAGAATACCCTTCCTTGAGTGCATGCAGCAGCAGATAAAGTAGGTACCTCATGGAAAAAAGGGCAACACAATACCTGACAACTCGTGAATTTGTCCAGACAAAGTACTCAAAGCTACTAGATGTGGAAGAGAGCAATATTTACATCTGTAGGATCACGCAGTATCTGTGCTGCCACAGTGGCAGTGGTGCTACAGGTGACACAAAAGTACAACACGGTCCCATTGACAGGTCTTTGGGCATCATCCTCCCAGGTATTGTGGTGGCCATTGCTGTGGAGGACTGAGATTTCCCACTGTCTCTACATATGGATTGTCAAGAACAATATTGGGTTATTATAAAGGACCTGAGACCATCAGCTTTTTTCCCTTTTCCCCTCTTTTTAAAGACTCAACATGTCCAATATTCTTTCATCAACCACCATCGGCAACAGAAAAA
>NW_024512299.1:0-5928 GCF_017590135.1 Pyrgilauda ruficollis
CTGCCCGGCCACTGCAGCACGGAGCTGCCTGAGGCAGCAGCCCCTCGTCTGGGCCGGCTTCTGCGTCGCACAGCCTGGACTCACGAGAGGGTCAGCATCTCCTCTGGGCAGCTGTCTGTGTCACGCTGGCGCCTCAGGAGCACTGCTGTCCTCTATGCCCGCCGTGCCGAGGTGGGAAGATGGGGACGTGTGCGGTGCCGAGAGGGCGAGTGCAATGGGAGCGACTGATCCGCGCTGTCAGGGTGAAGAGAAGCAGTGTGGTTCTTCACGGGGGCGCGGGCAAAGGCATCTCTGAGCTCAGCCTGCTCATAAAGGGTGAGGGTCCTGATGCTGAAAGCCCCATCGGGATTGGTTATAGCACGAGCTGCTCTGCTTTACAAACACAGAGGCATTCTTCTGGTAAACTGCTGAAAGGTGGAAAAGATGAGAACACTTGGCAATATTCCTCCTGTTCTGAAATTGGCATCTGTTCAGAGGAATTGATTCTCGATGTCAAGGTGCATTTAATCTTAGCAAGCAGGAAATCTTTTGTTGAACCTCACAGTGCTTTTTCCCAGGAAAACCAAGGCACTATTAGTTCAAGGTCTCCTTCATGTTGACATGACAAACTTTCTTGCCTTGGTATTTGTTCTGGTCTCTGTCTCCTCTGAATCTGTCTCCCTGTGCTTCCCTGTGTGTCCACTGTCACGAGGTCTCTCTCTTCAAAGGACGCTAGAAAATCCGTCTCTGTGCCAGCCACTTGGGACAATTCCTTATTTCCTTGGATAAAACCCTGAGGAAATAGAGCAGGGACAGATTTCCAGCAGATGACACAGTGCATTCTTAGACTGAGAGCGGGGAATTCTTTTCCTTGCTTTCCTAATTGGAGCTGGCTTTGATGGTTTGTTGTTTTCTCCACAGCTGACTTTGGCCTCTTTGCTCAGCTCACCCCTGAGCAGAGTAGACGGAGCCCCATGGCCGGCCCTTCTGGGTGGATGGCACCTGAAGTGGTGACAGGTCAACCATATGGCCCCAAAGTGGACATATGGTCTTTTGGAACCGTGGTCATCGAAATGGTGGAACGAAAAATTCCTTTCTGGAATGAAACTTCTGGCACGGTAAGGAGCAAATACTCACTGACCCCGCTGTCTTTCTCAACTGTCCCATGTTCTGTGTGCCATTGGACAAAATCCCATTGCCATCTGCTGGCACCACTTCCACCAAAGTCCCCTCCTAAAAATGTCCCTGCAGCACATCAGCATCTGCTGCAGATTTGGTTGCATCAGAAGGGAAGTGGCAGTTCAGAAACCTAACCAGTTCAGACACCTAACCAGTTCAGAAACCTGCCATTTAGGCCTCCAGGCATCCTGACACTTCTCATTTGCTTTTTGAACAATGTTGGAGCTCTGTCTCTGAAGGAAAGAAATTTTTCAGTGGAATGGTTGGATGTGTGATAAATATCCTTCAAAATGGAGGTTGAATCATCCTAGTTTCAATTTTATAGAAAAAGAAAAAGAAAAAAGGAAATTGAAAAGAAAGAGAAAAAGGAAGAGAAAATGGATAAGAAAAAGGGAAAAGTAAGAGAAAGAGGGAAAGGAAGAGGAAAAGGAAGAGAAAATAAAGAGAAATAAAGGAAAAGGAAAAGAAAAAGGAAAAGAAAAAAAAGAAAAAGAAAAAGAAAAAGGAGAAAAAAACCAGAGCACTGCCCGTGCAGTTCTGCTTGCTTTTCCCTGTATTAACCAAAGCACATCAATTTTCCTCCATTCTGTAGCATCTTTTCCAAATCCTGCGGGTCTTCAAAGCTTTCAGGCTTTCAAATCATCTCTACATTGTTCAGTCATGTGTGTGGGTGGCCTGGATAAGTTTAGGATGTGTTTTGCTCTGACAGCTGTTGGAATTGTACACCAAACCCTTGGCTGTTTCTTGGTACTTTAACAGGTTGCTGAGCTTGCAGCCGGGTGCCTGGGCTGGGACCCAACGTGGGCAGTTGACGCCGCTGCTGTGTTTCTTTAGCACAGGGGCAGGGCCATCCCTGGGCTGCACTGTTCTAATGGCAGTGAGGACTCCAGCTCCCCACCATGTCCAGTGGCTGAGCTCAGCTGCAGAGGGACAGGATAAAACAGCCCTTTGTGACCTCTGGTGGTGTGGGAAAAGTGAAGGAAATTTTCCTCTGGGTTGAAGAAGAAAGTAACAAAGTCTCTTTGGTCACCATTTATTTCAGTGCCACAAGCACAGAGCTCTTACTATTGTGTCATGGTCTGAGGCTGGCACAATGACAGTGCCCCCATGAAAGTATACATTCTCTAGTGGCTTCTGTGAGATGTGATCAGGAACAGAGTAAAGCAGGCTCTAACTTAGGAGTAAAGGAAACAAAACAAAAAATATCTAAAAAGGAACAGACACAGGACTAAGAATGAAAGCCCTCTAAATACATTCCTCCTCTTCCCCCCATTTCCTCCACAGCATGAAATAACACCTTAGATTTCCACCCAGTCACCATTTTTCAGATAATCAACTTTCAGTCCATCACCACCCCTTCAATAATTGACTCTCAAGTCTATCAGGGAGAGAGGAGTCCCCCCTTGCACCATGGGCTTTCCCCAGAAACACAATTGAAACCTCTTGTGATTTCATGTCACTCGTGGCACCGCTCGGAGAACATCTGCCCTCGTGACTTCTTCCCTCCATGTTCAGTTCATGCTCTCACCACTGCACATGGACCAGGTTCCCCTTTTAAGGATGCCCCACCCAGTTCCAAAAAAGCAGCAGTCTCTCAGCTTCGGGACACCAGCCCTCCCCAGATTTCACCCCCTGGGGCCGAGGGGCCTCGTGAACAGAGATCTTCCTCTTCACTAGAGACAGAGGGCATCCCACACCCTCCTCAGCCATCTCTGTTCACGCCACTGCTTCACCACACTCTCTTTGCCTTCAAGGCATTACCTCCCCCTAAATGCAGTCTCTGTGGCATAGGAAAAACATGGCTTTGGCCATGGCCATACAAGAAAAGAGTCCAGCCCAAGGCCACTCCATCATCTCCTAACCTAGCATTCTTCTCACTTCTTCTGACATTCTTCACGTGCACCAACTTCACCTCCAACTTCTCTTGCTTCATCTCTCTCTCCTCATTCAAATTCAAGAGGATCACTATTTGGAAGGTTTCCATTATTCTAGAAAGGGCTTAAAATCTTTGCCTCTGTCTGCCCACAACTCCCAGGGAGGCTGCTTCCCGATGCTGCATCCCCTACTTCTGGCCGGCCGTGCTGCCAGCACAATATCAAACCTCGAGGCAGCGCAGGCACTGGCTCTCTCTCTCTGTCTCTCTCCCGGGGGGCCCGATGCTTCTCAGGGCTCCTCCACCCTTCCATCTTGCAAGGCCTTCACCCCCTCCTCTGCCCAAGGCTCCGGCCTACCTCACCCGGCCGCATGGCTTCCCTCCCCCAGCCAGCCCCAGCTGCGCAGGGCAGCTCTGACCTCCTTCACTGACCAGGACCAAGGCAGAGTTCTCCTGGCACTTCTCTGATTTTAACCCCCTGTGTTCTCAGAGGCGGTCCCTACCTTCAGTGGCCAAACCAGGTGCCAAGATTCAAATCCAAGCACTGATTGGTTTGACCACAACCTCCCAAAAAACTCACTTCCTTCTTCCCGCTGTCTTTCTCACCTGTCCCATGTTCTGTGTGCCATTGGACAAAATTCCATTGCCATCTGCTGGCACCACTTCCACCAAAGTCCCCTCCTAAAAATGTCCCTGCAGCACATCAGCATCTGCTGCAGATTTGGTTGCATCAGAAGGGAAGTGGCAGTTCAGAAACCTAACCAGTTCAGACACCTAACCAGTTCAGAAACCTGCCATTTAGGCCTCCAGGCATCCTGACACTTCTCATTTGCTTTTTGAACAATGTTGGAGCTCTGTCTCTGAAGGAAAGAAATTTTTCAGTGGAATGGTTGGATGTGTGATAAATATCCTTCAAAATGGAGGTTGAATCATCCTAGTTTCAATTTTATAGAAAAAGAAAAAGAAAAAAGGAAATTGAAAAGAAAGAGAAAAAGGAAGAGAAAATGGATAAGAAAAAGGGAAAAGTAAGAGAAAGAGGGAAAGGAAGAGGAAAAGGAAGAGAAAATAAAGAGAAATAAAGGAAAAGGAAAAGAAAAAGGAAAAGAAAAAAAAGAAAAAGAAAAAGAAAAAGGAGAAAAAAACCAGAGCACTGCCCGTGCAGTTCTGCTTGCTTTTCCCTGTATTAACCAAAGCACATCAATTTTCCTCCATTCTGTAGCATCTTTTCCAAATCCTGCGGGTCTTCAAAGCTTTCAGGCTTTCAAATCATCTCTACATTGTTCAGTCATGTGTGTGGGTGGCCTGGATAAGTTTAGGATGTGTTTTGCTCTGACAGCTGTTGGAATTGTACACCAAACCCTTGGCTGTTTCTTGGTACTTTAACAGGTTGCTGAGCTTGCAGCCGGGTGCCTGGGCTGGGACCCAACGTGGGCAGTTGACGCCGCTGCTGTGTTTCTTTAGCACAGGGGCAGGGCCATCCCTGGGCTGCACTGTTCTAATGGCAGTGAGGACTCCAGCTCCCCACCATGTCCTGAGCTCAGCTGCAGAGGGACAGGATAAAATACCCCTTTGTGACCTTTGCTGGTGGTGTGGGAAAAGTGAAGGAAATTTTCCTCTGGGTTGAAGAAGAAAGTAACAAAGTCTCTTTGGTCACCATTTATTTCAGTGCCACAAGCACAGAGCTCTTACTATTGTGTCATGGTCTGAGGCTGGCACAATGACAGTGCCCCCATGAAAGTATACATTCTCTAGTGGCTTCTGTGAGATGTGATCAGGAACAGAGTAAAGCAGGCTCTAACTTAGGAGTAAAGGAAACAAAACAAAAAATATCTAAAAAGGAACAGACACAGGACTAAGAATGAAAGCCCTCTAAATACATTCCTCCTCTTCCCCCCATTTCCTCCACAGCATGAAATAACACCTTAGATTTCCACCCAGTCACCATTTTTCAGATAATCAACTTTCAGTCCATCACCACCCCTTCAATAATTGACTCTCAAGTCTATCAGGGAGAGAGGAGTCCCCCCTTGCACCATGGGCTTTCCCCAGAAACACAATTGAAACCTCTTGTGATTTCATGTCACTCGTGGCACCGCTCGGAGAACATCTGCCCTCGTGACTTCTTCCCTCCATGTTCAGTTCATGCTCTCACCACTGCACATGGACCAGGTTCCCCTTTTAAGGATGCCCCACCCAGTTCCAAAAAAGCAGCAGTCTCTCAGCTTCGGGACACCAGTCCTCCCCAGATTTCACCCCCTGGGGCCGAGGGGCCTCGTGAACAGAGATCTTCCTCTTCACTAGAGACAGAGGGCATCCCACACCCTCCTCAGCCATCTCTGTTCACGCCACTGCTTCACCACACTCTCTTTGCCTTCAAGGCATTACCTCCCCCTAAATGCAGTCTCTGTGGCATAGGAAAAACATGGCTTTGGCCATGGCCATACAAGAAAAGAGTCCAGCCCAAGGCCACTCCATCATCTCCTAACCTAGCATTCTTCTCACTTCTTCTGACATTCTTCACGTGCACCAACTTCACCTCCAACTTCTCTTGCTTCATCTCTCTCTCCTCATTCAAATTCAAGAGGATCACTATTTGGAAGGTTTCCATTATTCTAGAAAGGGCTTAAAATCTTTGCCTCTGTCTGCCCACAACTCCCAGGGAGGCTGCTTCCCGATGCTGCATCCCCTACTTCTGGCCGGCCGTGCTGCCAGCACAATATCAAACCTCGAGGCAGCGCAGGCACTGGCTCTCTCTCTCTGTCTCTCTCCCGGGGGGCCCGCAGAGTAAAGCAGGCTCTAACTTAGGAGTAAAGGAAACAAAACAAAAAATATCTAAAAAGGAACAGACACAGGACTAAGAATGAAAGCCCTCTAAATACATTCCTCCTCTTCCCCCC
>NW_024512300.1:0-459 GCF_017590135.1 Pyrgilauda ruficollis
ATCAGACTTTGCACAAGTCTTTCTTAGAAAGCATTGTTAAAAAAATACTTTTAAAAGACACAGTTTCTAATATGATGGCTAAAGAGAAAAGAAAAAAAGACGAAGCTTTAGACACTAGTTTTCAATGGATAATAATGGGTGAACTTAAACATTTGCAATTTACAACCTGAACAACCTCCAGACTCAAAATTCTACTGAAACATCTCTTTTTAGAAACGAGCTCTATAATTTTTTGTGCCACAGCAGACAGCTCCAGACAGAGCATTGCAAAGATTTAGTAATTAACAAAGGTGATGAAACATGATGGAACAATGAAATATTATGAGCATTACCTGGAGAGGAAGGAGCGCTGGAAGACTGCTGGTCTGTGGAAAAGGATGGCCAGGAGCGCTGACAATCTGAGTCAGAGTGAAGATGCACATGAAACAGAGACAGGCGAAGAGAAAAGAAAAAAAAAAA
>NW_024512301.1:0-459 GCF_017590135.1 Pyrgilauda ruficollis
GGAGGGGGGATTTGGGGAGGGGGTCCCGGAACTCGGGGAGGGGTCGGTGGGTGCTGGGGAGGGGTCGCGAGTCCCGGGAATTCCCGGAATTCCGGGAATTTTGGGAATTCCGGTGTAGGCATGGGAGAAAAGGGGGTCCCGGGGAGGGATCCCGAATCGCGGGGGTCCCGGTGTCCCCGTGGGGAGGGGTCTCGAATCACGGGAATCCCGGGGGTCAGTGTCCGGTTCGGGGGATCCCGGGGGTCAATGCCCGGTTCGGGGTCAGTGTCCGGTTCGGGGGATCCCGAATCCCGGGGATCCCGGGGGTCAGTGCCCGGTTCGGGGGATCCCAAATCCCGGGAGGGGTCAGTGCCCGGTTCGGAGAGATCCCGAATCCCGGGGGATCCGGGGAGTCAGTGCCCGGTTCGGGGAGATCCCGAATCCCGGGGGTCTCGGGGGTCAGTGTCCGGTTCGGGGGAT
>NW_024512302.1:0-459 GCF_017590135.1 Pyrgilauda ruficollis
AAAATTGAGACCCCCCAAAACCCCAAACTGAACCCCAAAAGTCTGAAAAAGCCCAAAAAGAACCCCCCAAAACCCGCTGGAACACCCAACAGAACATCCCCCCCACCCCGCCCCGGGAGCGCTCCCGGAGCCCCTCGGGGGTCGGCCTGGGGGGCGCCCCGAAAAATGAACCCCAAAAACCCCAAACTGAACCCAAAAATCCTCAATTTATACACCAAAAATCCCAAAAACCCCAAAAATAACCCCAAAATCCCCCCTTTATACCCAAAACCTCTCCCAATTAACCCCACCCCATCCCGGGAGCGCTCCCGGAGCCACTCGGGGGTCAGCCTGGGGGGCACCCCGAAAAATGAACCCCAAAAACCCCAAACTGAACCCTAAAATCCCCAATTTATACACCAAAAATCCCAAAACCCCCAAAAAGAACCCCCAAAAAAATCCTCCTTTATACCCAAAACA
>NW_024512303.1:0-459 GCF_017590135.1 Pyrgilauda ruficollis
GATTTTTGGGGTTTTTGATGGGATTTTGGGGGTTTCAATGGGACTTTGGGGTTTTTTTTAATGGGATTTTCGGGTTTTTATGGGATTTTTGGGGATTTTAATGGGATTTTTGGGGGTTTTTAATGGCATTTTTTGGGGGTTTTAATGGGATTTTTGGGGGTTTTAATGGGATTTTGGGGGTTTTTAATGGGATTTTTGGGGTTTTTAAGGGGATTTTTGGGGATTTTAATGGGATTTTTTGGGTTTTTGCCCCCATTGCAAAAAAAAACCTCATCAAAACCGCCAAAAATCCCATAAAACAAACCAAAAAAAAAACCCTTAAAATAAACCCCCAAAATCCCATCGAAAACCCCCAAAAAATCCCATCAAAAACAAAAAAAATCCGATTAAAATACAAAAAAATCCCATTAAAATCTCATTTAAAAACCACCGAAAACCCCATAAAAAACCCAAATACTC
>NW_024512304.1:0-459 GCF_017590135.1 Pyrgilauda ruficollis
GGCAGGGATTTGGGGCTGGTTTTGGGAATACTGGGGCTCATTTTGGGGGACAGGAATTATACTTCTGGACTTGCTGGGATTTGGGGCTGGTTTTGGGATTTTGGGGGAGGTTTTTTGGCAGGGATTTTGGGGGTGATTGGCTAAAATTTGGGGCTCATTTGGGGCAGTTTGGGGGCAGGGATTTGGGGCTGGTTTTGGGATTTTGGGGTTTTTTTTGGCAGGGATTTTGGGGTGATTGACTAGAATTTGGGGCTCATTTTGGGGCAGGGATTTTCCTTTGGGATCGGCCGGGATTTGGGGCTCGTTTCGGGGATTTTGGGGTCAGGAATTTTGGGGTGACGCCCCCCAAACCCCCCCTCCCCAGGCAGGCCCGGCCCGACACCGCCGTCGCTTTTTATTCCTTTTACAAAGAAGCTACAAAAGGTAAAAAACAGCGTCTGCAGGGGGGGAGGGGCGGGG
>NW_024512305.1:0-459 GCF_017590135.1 Pyrgilauda ruficollis
CCATTTCCTTCCATTCCCTTTCCCCATCCCGGCAGAGGTGGAGGAGCCAATTCAATCACAATTAAATTAAAGCATTCAATCACAATTCAGGCGAGCGCCTCACGATCTGCACAAGTTTCTTCCAAACCACAAACCCGGCACTTCCCTGCTGGAGTTAAACCAGCTCAGAGCCCTTCCCTAAAACAAATCCCCTTCTCTCCTTGCCTGCTCAGCCTCATAAATCATAAATAAATCCCCAAAGATCCCCCGGGAGGGTTTTTTATCTCTTATTTGTGTTCTCCCCGCCCCTCCCGCAGGTGGGGAGAAAATCCAAATAAACATTATCAAACGAGCCCATCAAATATTTAGTGTAGAGTGTCGGGAGTGCCGGGCGATGTTTGGATATCCGATGTTCCCCTGCCAGCCGCTGAGCGATGGCCCCGAGCCCGCGGCCACCTTTGGCCACCTTTGGTCACCTTT
>NW_024512306.1:0-459 GCF_017590135.1 Pyrgilauda ruficollis
TTTTCCCCAATTTTTTGCATTTTTTCCCCACGTTTTTTGCCTGATTTTCTCCATTTTTTGCCTTTTTTTTCCTAATTTTTCTCCCATTTTCCCACCACTTTTATCCCATTTTTCTCCCATTTTTTCCCCCAGTTTTTCCTGGTTTTTCTCCACTTCCCCCCCATTTTTTGCCCATTTTTTGCCCATTTCCCTCCCATTTTCTCCCATTTTTCTCCCAATTTTTCCTGGTTTTTCCCCACTTCACCCCATTTTTTGCCCATTTTTTCCTCATTTTTCTCCCATTTTCCCCCCACTTTTACCCCATTTTTCTTCCATTTTCCCCCCAATTTTTCCTGATTTTTCTCCACTTCCCCCCATTTTTTTGCCCACTTTTCTCCCATTTTTCCCCCAATTTTTCCTGGTTTTTCTCCACTTCCCCCCCATTTTTTTGCCCATTTTCCTCCCATTTTTTGCCCATTT
>NW_024512307.1:0-458 GCF_017590135.1 Pyrgilauda ruficollis
CTCTTTCAGTTTAAAACCATTGCCCTTAGTTCTGTCAATACAGACCCTAGTAAAAAGTTTCTTTGTCTTTTCATAAGCCCCTTTTATATATTAAAAAGCAGCAATAAGGTCCCCCCAGAGCCTTCTCTTCTCCAGGCTGAACAACCTCAACTCTCTCAGCCTGTCATCCTAGGAGAGGTGTTTCAGTCCTCTGATTTCATTTTCATGGTCCTCCTCTGGACCCACTCCAACAGGTCCACATCTTTCTTGTAATGGGGACCTCAGAGCTGGATGCAGTACTCCAGGTGGGGTCTCATTAGACCAGAGGGGCAGAATCACCTCTCCTGTCCTGCTGGCCACGCTTCTTTGATTCAGCCTAGGATACAATTGGCTTTCTGGGCCACAAGCACACATTGCCAGCTCATGTTCAATTTTTCATACACCAGTACCCTCAAATCCTTCTCTGCAGGGCTGCTCTC
>NW_024512308.1:0-458 GCF_017590135.1 Pyrgilauda ruficollis
GGGGGAAAAATGGGGAAAAAATCAAGAAAAATGGGAGAAAATGGAAAAAAAAACCCAAGAGAAATGGGAGAAAATTGGGGAAAAAACCAATAAAAAATGGGGAAAATTCAAAAAGGGAAATAAATGGGGAAAATTGGGGGAAAATGGGAAAAAACTGTGGGAAAATGGGAAAAAAACAGGAAAAAAATGGGGGAAAAAATCAAGAAAAACGGGAGAAAATGGGGGAAAAAACAAGAAAAAAATGGGGAAAACTTCAAAAAGGGAAATAAATGGGAAAAAATTAGGGGGAAATGGGAGAAAAATGGGAAAAAACTGGGGGAAAATGGGAAAAAATGGGAGAAAAGGAGAAAAAATGAAGAAAAATAGGGGAAAAATAGGGGAAAAATCGGAAAAAATGGGAAAAAATTGAATAAATGGGGGGAGAACAGGGAAAAAAAACCAAGAAAAAATGGGGGGAA
>NW_024512309.1:0-458 GCF_017590135.1 Pyrgilauda ruficollis
TTGGGGTGATTTTTGGGCATTTTGGGGCTCTCACCGTGGTCCAGTTTGTTGGCCTTGACGATCTTGACGGCGTAGTCGGAGATGCTGGAGCACTCGATCTGGGGGAGGGCAGTGAGGGACCCCAAAATCAACCCCAAAATCCCCAAAAATCCCCCCAAAATCCCCTGGGACACCAAAATCCACCCTGGGAGCCCAAAATCCACCCCAAAATCCATCCCAAAACCCTTCTGGGAGCCCAAAATCCACTCCAAAATCCACCCCAAAATCCACCCTGGGAGCCCAAAATCCACTCCAAAATCCACCCGAAAATCCATCCTGGAAGCCCAAAATCCACCCCAAAATCCCCCCCAAAACACCCCTGGAAAAACAAAATCCATCCCAAAACCCTTCTGGGAGCCCAAAATCCACCCAAAAAACCCCCAAAATCCACTCCAAAATCCCCTGGGACACCAAAATCC
>NW_024512310.1:0-894 GCF_017590135.1 Pyrgilauda ruficollis
TCCCCCCAATTTTCCCCCATTTTTTTCCATTTTCTCCGTTTCCTTGCCCGTTTTTTTGCCGTTTTTTTGCCGTTTTCTCCCAGAGTTTTTCCCCGTTTCTTCCCTGACTTCTCCCATATTTTTCCCCCCGATTTCCCCAGGAACAAGGAGTGTCCCACCTGCAGGAAGAAGCTGCCTTCCCATTTTCCCCCCCATTTTCCCCCATTTTTTTCCATTTTCTCCGTTTCCTTGCCCGTTTTTTTGCCGTTTTTTTGCCGTTTTTTTGCCGTTTTTTTGCCGTTTTCTCCCAGAGTTTTTCCCCGTTTCTTCCCTGACTTCTCCCATATTTTTCCCCCCGATTTCCCCAGGAACAAGGAGTGTCCCACCTGCAGGAAGAAGCTGGTTTCCAAGCGTTCCCTCCGCCCCGACCCCAATTTCGACGCGCTCATCTCCAAGATTTACCCGAGCCGCGACGAGTACGAGGCGCACCAGGACCGGGTGCTGGCCAAGCTCAGCCGCCTGCACAACCAGCAGGCGCTCAGCTCCAGCATCGAGGAGGGCCTCAAGATGCAGGCCATGCACAGGTCCGGGCGGAATTCCCGAAATTCCCAAATTTTTACGGGATTTTGGGGCGGTTTTGTGGGGTTTGGGGTGAAAATGGGGCAAAAACCGGTGAAAATGGCTCCAAAATGGCCCCAAATTCACCCAAATCCATGGAAATTCCTGGAATTCCTGTTCAAGTTGCAGGTTGGGGAAAATTCCCAAAATTCCCAAATTTTTTCTGGGATTTTGGGGCGGTTTTGTGGGGTTTGGAGCGAAAACAGGGCGAAAATGGGGCAAAAAACGGTGAAAATGGCTCCAAAATGGCCCCAAATTCACCCAAATCCATGGAAATTCCTGGAATTCCTGTTCAAG
>NW_024512310.1:1056-6008 GCF_017590135.1 Pyrgilauda ruficollis
GCGGGGCAGGGGGCGGGGCCGGGCCCGGGGGGCGGGGCAGCCCCGAGGCCGAGGCGGAGGCGGGGAGCAGCGAGATCGAGCTCGTCTTCAGGCCACACCCCCTGCTGGTGGAGAAGGGCGAGTACTGCCAGACACGGTGAGCGGCCTTCATCATCATCATCCTCATCCTCATCTTCCTCATCTTCATCCTCTTCCTGTTCCTCTTCCGGTTCCACTTCCTGTTCCTGTTCCACTTCCTGTTCCTCTCCCACTTCTGCTTCTTGTTCCACTTCCTCTTCCTGTTCCTCTTCCTGTTCCTCTCCCACTTCCTGTTCCACTTCCTGTTCCCCTTCTGGCCACGCCCCCTGCTGGTGGAGAAGGGCGAGTACTGCCAGACACGGTGAGCGGCCTTCATCATCATCCTCATCTTCCTCACCTTCATCCTCTGCTTCCTCTTCCAGAACCGCCATTTTCCCATGGATTTATCCTGGTTTTTTCCTGGATTTTTCCCCAGATTTTCCCGCCCCAGAATTCCCATTTTCCCATGGATTCATCCCAATTTTCCCATCATTTTTTTCCGTAATTCCAATAAAATCTCGCTCGCTCCCAGCCCCATTCCCACGGCTTTTTCCCCCATTTTTTCTCCATTTTTTCCCCAATTTTTTCCCCAATTTTTTCCCGGGTTTTCCCCCAGATTTTCCCACCCCAGAATTCCCATTTTCCCATGGATTCATCCCAGTTTTTCCATAATTCCATTAAAATCTCGCTCGCTCCCAGCCCCATTCCCACCGGTTTTTCCCCATTTTTTCTCCATTTGTTCCCCAAATTTTTCCCAAATTTTTCCAAATCTTTCCCCAGATTTTCCCGCCCCAGAATTCCCATTTTCCCATGGATTCATCCCAGTTTTTCCATAATTCCATTAAAATCTCGCTCACTCCAAGCCCCATGCCCACGGCTTTTTCCCCCATTTTTTCCCTTTTCCCAGATTTTTTCCCCAAATTTTTCCCGGATTTCCCCCAGATTTTCCCACCCCAGAATTCCCATTTTCCCATGGATTCATCCCAATTTTTCCATAATTCCATTAAAATCTCGCTCGCTCCCAGCCCCATTCCCACGGGGTTTTCCCCCATTTTTTCTCCATTTTTTCCCCAATTTTTTCCCCAATTTTTTCCCGGGTTTTCCCCCAGATTTTCCCACCCCAGAATTCCCATTTTCCCATGGATTTATCCCCATTTTTCCATAATTCCATTAAAATCTCGCTCGCTCCCAGCCCCATTCCCACGGCTTTTTCCCCCATTTTTTCTCCATTTTTTCCCCAATTTTTTCCCCAATTTTTTCCCGGGTTTTCCCCCAGATTTTCCCACCCCAGAATTCCCATTTTCCCATGGATTTATCCCCATTTTTCCATAATTCCATTAAAATCTCGCTCGCTCCCAGCCCCATTCCCACGGCTTTTTCCCCCATTTTTTCTCCATTTTTTCCCCAATTTTTTCCCCAATTTTTTCCCGGGTTTTCCCCCAGATTTTCCCACCCCAGAATTCCCATTTTCCCATGGATTTATCCCCATTTTTCCATAATTCCATTAAAATCTCGCTCGCTCCCAGCCCCATTCCCACGGCTTTTTCCCCCATTTTTTCTCCATTTTTTCCCCAATTTTTTCCCCAATTTTTTCCCGGGTTTTCCCCCAGATTTTCCCACCCCAGAATTCCCATTTTCCCATGGATTTATCCCCATTTTTCCATAATTCCATTAAAATCTCGCTCGCTCCCAGCCCCATTCCCACGGCTTTTTCCCCCATTTTTTCTCCATTTTTTCCCCAATTTTTTCCCCAATTTTTTCCCGGGTTTTCCCCCAGATTTTCCCACCCCAGAATTCCCATTTTCCCATGGATTTATCCCCATTTTTCCATAATTCCATTAAAATCTCGCTCGCTCCCAGCCCCATTCCCACGGCTTTTTCCCCCATTTTTTCTCCATTTTTTCCCCAATTTTTTCCCCAATTTTTTCCCGGGTTTTCCCCCAGATTTTCCCACCCCAGAATTCCCATTTTCCCATGGATTTATCCCCATTTTTCCATAATTCCATTAAAATCTCGCTCGCTCCCAGCCCCATTCCCACGGCTTTTTCCCCCATTTTTTCTCCATTTTTTCCCCAATTTTTTCCCCAATTTTTTCCCGGGTTTTCCCCCAGATTTTCCCACCCCAGAATTCCCATTTTCCCATGGATTTATCCCCATTTTTCCATAATTCCATTAAAATCTCGCTCGCTCCCAGCCCCATTCCCACGGCTTTTTCCCCCATTTTTTCTCCATTTTTTCCCCAATTTTTTCCCCAATTTTTTCCCGGGTTTTCCCCCAGATTTTCCCACCCCAGAATTCCCATTTTCCCATGGATTTATCCCCATTTTTCCATAATTCCATTAAAATCTCGCTCGCTCCCAGCCCCATTCCCACGGCTTTTTCCCCCATTTTTTCTCCATTTTTTCCCCAATTTTTTCCCCAATTTTTTCCCGGGTTTTCCCCCAGATTTTCCCACCCCAGAATTCCCATTTTCCCATGGATTTATCCCCATTTTTCCATAATTCCATTAAAATCTCGCTCGCTCCCAGCCCCATTCCCACGGCTTTTTCCCCCATTTTTTCTCCATTTTTTCCCCAATTTTTTCCCCAATTTTTTCCCGGGTTTTCCCCCAGATTTTCCCACCCCAGAATTCCCATTTTCCCATGGATTTATCCCCATTTTTCCATAATTCCATTAAAATCTCGCTCGCTCCCAGCCCCATTCCCACGGCTTTTTCCCCCATTTTTTCTCCATTTTTTCCCCAATTTTTTCCCCAATTTTTTCCCGGGTTTTCCCCCAGATTTTCCCACCCCAGAATTCCCATTTTCCCATGGATTTATCCCCATTTTTCCATAATTCCATTAAAATCTCGCTCGCTCCCAGCCCCATTCCCACGGCTTTTTCCCCCATTTTTTCTCCATTTTTTCCCCAATTTTTTCCCCAATTTTTTCCCGGGTTTTCCCCCAGATTTTCCCACCCCAGAATTCCCATTTTCCCATGGATTTATCCCCATTTTTCCATAATTCCATTAAAATCTCGCTCGCTCCCAGCCCCCTGTTCCACTTCCTGTTCCTCTCCCACTTCCTGTTCCTGTTCCACTTCCTGTTCCCCTTCTGGCCACGCCCCCTGCTGGTGGAGAAGGGCGAGTACTGCCAGACACGGTGAGCGGCCTTCATCATCTTCCTCATCTTCCTCATCCTCATCTTCATCCTCTTCCTGTTCCACTTCCTGTTCCTCTCCCACTTCCTGTTCCTGTTCCACTTCCGCTTCCTGTTCCACTTCCTGTTCCCCTGTCTGTTCCTGTTCCACTTCCTGTTCCTCTCCCACTTCTGCTTCTTGTTCCACTTCCTCTTCCTGTTCCTCTTCCTGTTCCTCTCCCACTTCCTGTTCCACTTCCTGTTCCCTTTCTGGCCACGCCCCCTGCTGGTGGAGAAGGGCGAGTACTGCCAGACACGGTGAGCGGCCTTCGTCATCTTCCTCATCTTCATCCTCTTCCTGTTCCACTTCCGCTTCCTGTTCCACTTCCGGTTCCTGTTCCACTTCCTGTTCCACTTCCTCTTCCTGTTCCTCTCCCACTTCCTGTTCCACTTCCTGTTCCCTTTCTGGCCACGCCCCCTGCTGGTGTAGAATGGCGAGTACTGCCAGACACGGTGAGCGGCCTTCGTCATCATCCTCATCTTCCTCACCTTCATCCTCTGCTTCCTCTTCCAGAACCGCCATTTTCCCATGGATTTATCCTGGTTTTTTCCCGGATTTCCCCCAGATTTTCCCACCCCAGAATTCCCATTTTCCCATGGATTCATCCCAATTTTTCCATAATTCCATTAAAATCTCGCTCGCTCCCAGCCCCATTCCCACCGGTTTTTCCCCATTTTTTCTCCATTTGTTCCCCAAATTTTTCCCAAATTTTTCCAAATCTTTCCCCAGATTTTCCCGCCCCAGAATTCCCATTTTCCCATGGATTCATCCCAGTTTTTCCATAATTCCATTAAAATCTCGCTCACTCCAAGCCCCATTCCCACGGCTTTTTCCCCCATTTTTTCCCCCATTTTTTCCCCAATTTTTCCCAAATTTTTCCCCAATTTTTTCCTGGATTTCCCCCAGATTTTCCCACCCCAGAATTCCCATTTTCCCATGGATTCATCCCAATTTTTCCATAATTCCATTAAAATTTCACTCACTCCCGGCCCCATTCCCACGGCTTTTCCCCCATTTTTTCACCATTTTTTCCCCATTTTTTCCCCACTATTTCTCCATTTTTCCCCCAATTTTTTCCCGGATTTTTCCCGGATTTTTCCCCAGATGTTCCCACTCCCGGCCCCATTCCCACGGCTTTTCCCCCATTTTTTCACCATTTTTTCCCCATTTTTTCCCCACTTTTTCTCCATTTTTCCCCCAATTTTTTCCCGGATTTTTCCCGGATTTTTCCCCAGATGTTCCCGCCCCAGAATTCCCATTTCCCATGGATTCATCCCAATTTTTCCATAATTCCATTAAAATCTCGCTCGCTACCAGCCCCATTCCCACTGGTTTTTCCCCCATTTTTTCTCCATTTTTTCCCCGGTTTTTCTCCGTTTCTTCCCAAATTTTTCCCAAATTTTTTCCCAATTTTTTCCCAGATTTTCCCCAGATTTTCCCACCCCAGAATTCCCATTTTCCCATGGATTCATCCCAATTTTTCCATAATTCCATTAAAATCTCGCTCGCTACCAGCCCCATTCCCACTGGTTTTTCCCCCATTTTTTCTCCATTTTTTCCCCAATTTTTTCCTGGATTTTTCCCCAAATTTTTTCCGGATTTCCCCCAGATTTTCGCGCCCCAGAATTCCCATTTTCCCATGGATTCATCCCAATTTTTCCATAATTCCATTAAAATTTCACTCGCTCCCGGCCCCATTCCCACGGCTTTTTCCCCCA
>NW_024512311.1:0-458 GCF_017590135.1 Pyrgilauda ruficollis
TTTCTTCTGAGAGAGAGAGAGAGCTGTGGTTCTTTAGTGGAGATATTTTGCTTGGCATTTGACTTGTCTTGTGAGCAGCTTCGTTCTGTTTTGCTTTGGGAACAGTCAAATATGATAGAAACTGTACTAACCCGCACAGATGGAGGGAGTGCAGGTCAGCAGCAATAAGCTTCTGAAGGCAATGCTGCTGGACAACCCTGGTAGCCAGGAGGAGCAGAGTTTGTCTTGATGTCCCTGCAGCAGGACCTCACAGAATGTTTTCACAAAGGCCCACGCTCAGTGTGAGCGTTTCAGAAATTTATCTTAATTTCTAGAATTTCGACTTTTCCATTCTTTGCAATGCATTTGTTTTCCTTAAGCACATCACATATTGCATTTCACAGTTCCTGCTGTCAGAGAGGGAAAGCACCAAATCCTCCCCATTGTGAGTAAGCCAAGAGGGTAACCATGGGAGCAGT
>NW_024512312.1:0-458 GCF_017590135.1 Pyrgilauda ruficollis
AAAACCACCCCAAAATCACCCCGAAATACCCTGAAACACCCCGAAATACCCTGAGACAGCCCGAAACAGACCAAAAACACCCTGAAACAGCCCAAACACACCCCAAAACACCCCAAAAACATGCCAAAATACCCAAAAAACACCCAAAACCACCCCCTGAAACACCCCCAAAAGAGACCAGAACCAGCCCAAAACACCCCAAAACCAGCCCCAAAAACACCCGGACCCATTCTGGGGGTCCCTGACCCATTTTCGGGGTCCCTGACCCTTTTTGGGGTCCCTGACGGTTTTTGGGGGGTCCCTGACCCTTTTTGGGGTCCCTGACGGATTTTGGGGGGCAGCTGGAGGAGGCGCAGCGGCGCCGGGAGCTGCGGCTGCGGGAGCAGCACCGGGGGGTCCTGGAGCAGATCCGGGAGCTGGAGCCGCGGGTAGGGACCCCCAAATTGGGGAGGGGGACC
>NW_024512313.1:0-458 GCF_017590135.1 Pyrgilauda ruficollis
GGTCTTCATCATGGTTAATACAATACCCATGGAAGAATGAAAGAGTAAAATCACAACCCATACGAGCGTTGCTTGATATCTAATTATATCCTGGGAATGTCCATGACTCTGCAATTATATGCTTAATTTCCAGCTGTACTTGATTAGCATAGCAAATGATTTATAGTATCCAGCTATAAGGAACTTGCTTTGAACTGTTTGTTGGCACATATAAATTCATTTGGCACTTTGGGCTGGTTCTTTGTAGCCAGGTAGGCACGTGGAGTCAGAGCTGTGGAACTCAGTGCCAAGGCCAAGGGAAGACCAGAATAATTTCAGAGACAACACCATTCTTTCTCATTTAGTGAAACATTCAAATGCAAGTCTGTGGAAAGTCAAAACCCACAGACTTCAGTGGGATTACACGTGAACTGCAAGCTTAGTGTGTAGAAATAACCTTGCTGAGTAATTTCTTGGTC
>NW_024512314.1:0-458 GCF_017590135.1 Pyrgilauda ruficollis
CCAGTGCCACCAGCCCCGTCCCAGTGCTGTCACACTCCCCTCTCTCCGTGTGTCCCTGTCCCCCCTCCCATGTCCCTGTGTGTCTCTGTGTCGCTGTCCCTGTGTGTCCCTGTCCCTGTCCCTGTCCCTGTCCCTGTCCCTGTCCCTGTGTGTCCCTGTCTCTGTCTCTGTCCGTGTCCCTGTCCCCCTGTCCTTGTGTCCTGGTGTCACTGTGCCTGTCCCGTGTCCCGGTGTCCCTGTCCCCCCCTGCTGTGTCCCCCAGGTGTCCCTGTCCTAGGACGGTGTCACTGATGCCCTCCCATGTCCCTGTGTGTCCCTGTCCGTGTCCCGGTGCCCCTGTCCCCGTGTCCCCGTGTGTCCCTGTGTGTCCCCATGTCACTGTCCCCATGTCCCCAGGTACCAGCAGGAGTTTGGTTTCACTATCCCGGGCCGTGTCCCTGTGTGTCCCTGCGTGTCCC
>NW_024512315.1:0-458 GCF_017590135.1 Pyrgilauda ruficollis
TGGGGTTGTTTTAGAGGATTTTGGGGGATTTTGGGGATTTGGGGTCCCACCTGTCTCAGGGCGCGCCCCTCGGCCTCGTGCAGCTCCCGCAGCCGCTGCTCCTCCCCCAGCGCCGCCCGCAGCTGCCCCAGCTCCTCCTGAGGGGACATTTGGGGACATTTGGGACAATTGGGGACATCTGGGACAATTGGGGACAATTGGGGACATTTGGAGACATTTGGGGACATCTGGGGACAATTTAGAGACATTTGGGATCAGTTGGGGACACTTGGGGACATTTGGGGACATCTGGGGACAATTTAGAGACATTTGGGATCAGTTGGGGACACTTGGGGACATTTGGGGACATCTGGGGACAATTTAGAGACATTTGGGATTAGTTGGGGACATTTTGGGGACAATTTGGGGGCATTTGGGGGCATATGGGGACAATCTGGGGACAATTTAGAGACATTTGG
>NW_024512316.1:0-458 GCF_017590135.1 Pyrgilauda ruficollis
GGAGAAGCAACTTAGTTCTCAAAATACCTTCAAACCCACCAAAATCTGGCAGTTCTGCAGAACAAGACACGCTGCATTTCATGGACTTGAGAGTACCATGGAGAAGGACAGTATTTGGGGAAGGTGAGAGGAGGGGCTTATTCCACTTGCACTCCTAAAAACCTGGGGGAGATGCAGTTGACTTTGGGTGGTGCTTTTTAAAGCACCAAAATTCACATTGTCACTATCTAAGTGGTTTTTTTTTCACATAGTTAAGTTGGCCACTTTTTCCCCTGACTCTTACACACAGAGCCCAAACTTCAGGCTTTCAAAATGCCACTGGATTTCAGCCTAAAAGGACAGAGCAGTTCCAAAACAAGAAGAAACTGCTCAGGGCTGTTTCACAGCTTTGGGTGTGGAATGTGATGTATATCAGCGTCCCCGAGACTGCCTTCTCCTCCTCTATTTATTTATTTTTT
>NW_024512317.1:0-458 GCF_017590135.1 Pyrgilauda ruficollis
AAAAAAATCCTCGAAAATCAGGAAAAATAGGGGAAAAAATATCTCCAAAAATCAGGAAAAATGGGAAAAAATTCTCCAAAAAAAAAGGAAAAAATAGGGAAAAATTCCTCAAAAATCAGGAAAAATCGGAAAAAAAAATCCCCAAAAATCAGGAAAAAGAGGAAAAAATTCTCCAAAAATCAGGAAAAAATCATCAAAAATCAGGAAAAAATGGGGAAAAAAATCCTCAAAAATCAGGAAAAATTGGGGGAAAAAAGTCCCCAAAAATCAGGAAAAATTCCTGAAGAATCAGGAAAAATCGGAAAAAAAAAATCCCCAAAAATCAGGAAAAAATGGGGAAAAAATTCTCCAAAACTCAGGTAAAAATAGGGAAAAATTCCCCAAAAATCAGGGAAAAATCGGAAAAAAAAATCCCCAAAAACCAGGAAAAAGGGGAAAAAAATTCTCCAAAAATCAGG
>NW_024512318.1:0-458 GCF_017590135.1 Pyrgilauda ruficollis
GTTTGTGTGCTTACTGCTGGGCACTGCAGGGTGCTGGCTGGGTGCTCCCCCCGTCCCCGGAATTTTGGGAATGTTTGTGTGCTTACTGCTGGGCACTGCAGGATGCTGGCTGGGTGCTCCCCCCGTCCCCAAATGTCCCCAAATGTCCCCGAATCCCATTTTTTCTCCATTTCTCCCCAATTTTCGCCGTGTCCCAAATTTTCCCCCAATTTTTTCTCTATGTTCTCAATGTCCCCAGCTGTCCCCAATCCCATTTTTTCCTATTTTCTCCCATTTTGTCTCAATGTCCCCAATGTCCCCAATATCCTTTCAATGTCCCCAATGTCCCCAAATCCCATTTTCCCCCAATTTTCCCCCAATTTTTCCCCAATTTTCGCCATTTTTTCTCCACATTCCCAATGTCCCCAATGTCCCAACTGTCCCAAATCCCTCCCAATGTCCCCAATGTCCCCAAATCC
>NW_024512319.1:0-458 GCF_017590135.1 Pyrgilauda ruficollis
TTTTTTTGTTCTGTTAGTGTTACAATAAAACTATGAGTCAAAAAACACATACATATAAGACAAGTACAGATGGAATGTAAAATCTAAAGTTAGTATTTGGATATATTAATATTTCAGATTATTTGATGGCAGAACTGGAGTTATCTGTTTGAAACAATTATGCAACTTTGCATAGTCTGTGTAAAGGGTTCATCAAAGATACAGAATCTTAGCAGATTTACAGCAAATAAGAAAGGAATGGAAATCTTTCAGAGTTGAAGCCATATATTACTCAGACTGCACAGTATGATACTTATGTATAAACTACCAGAAGATTTAGTCTGAGTTCAGAAGAACCGTGTCAGAAAGGCAGACAGAGGACTGAGTGCAAGGGTGAATCTGAAATGAGGCAAAGAGCATCATCGACTGGGCTTGCTCTGAGAGATGAGCATGGGGAAAGCTGATAGTTGTATGTGAAT
>NW_024512320.1:0-458 GCF_017590135.1 Pyrgilauda ruficollis
TCAGCAAGTCTCTGTAAACACATTCTGGTTTCAGGAACTGTACTTTACCTACCTGTATTACTAATGCTACTGATGGAAGGAAAGTACAACCATGATGACCAGATTTTAGAGAGCATCTCCACTGCCTGAAAGTGATACTTTCCAATGGGCTGCTTCTGATCTGGTCTCCACCAAGAGAACCAGAATTGGGCAGGGATGGTCCGTAATGCCCTTTCACATCCCAGCAGTCTCTCTGCTTGCCCTATCTGTGGACTGGAGAGGGGGACACAGAGCAGACAGGAAGGGCCAGCTGTGTGTGCCAGGGGGCCATCCCCAGGGATGGCCGGAGCCAGATCCCGCAGCACCAGGCCAACGCTGGCCCCGCACACCCAGCACCTTCCTACGGACACTGGCTGTGTCCCTTCCACCTCAGCCAATCCTTGCTCCTGCTGCTTGCCCTGTTGGGCCCTGACCCCCCC